>NW_026943133.1:0-271946 GCF_024139115.2 Armigeres subalbatus
TCCTTCTCCCTTCTTCCGCCTTCTTTCTCTCTTCTTCCGTCTTCTTTCTCTCTTCTTCCGTCTCCTTCTTTCCTCCTTTCTTCCTTTCTGTGCAAATTTTATTCTTTATTGTTATACTTTATTCTTTATTTTTTATTCTTTATTCTTTATTCTGTATCATTTATTCTTTATTTTTTATTCTTTATTCTTTATTCATTATTCTTTATTCTTTATTCTTTATTCTTTATTCTTTATTCATTATTCTTTAATCTTTATGTTTTATTCTTTATTCTTTGTTCTTTATTTTTTTAATTTTTTTTATTCTTTATTCTTTATTCATTATTCTCTATTCTTTATCAATTATACACTTTCCAATCACTCAACATAGTTGGTATAACATATCGTATGATTGAGATTCATTTCATCCCATCAATTTCAGCCTTTCGATACATTTCAGCCTTCTGATACGTTCAGCCTTTTGAGACTTTCAGCCTTTCGGGATTTCAGCCTTTTGAGTTCAGCCTTATGAGCATTCAGCCTTATGTGTTTCAGCCTTTCGTAGGACACCCCCTGCCATCCACCATCGAACCGGCTCCGATGCCATACCGTCGTGTGCGCGCACTATGAAAACTTGATCAAATTGAAGATTATAGAACCAAGCACGTGCTTGCATTTAATATCTGTGCCTGCGGTGCACGAACGGGGTTGGTTGATTTACTGATTTTTAACAGTGCTAGGCAAAATTCAAGTTTTCAATAGTTCAGCATCTTTAATCCATTGTTTTAAATTATTAGACAAAATCTTAAAGAGTTCGTCGATCGATTGATGCTAAAAACTGCAAAATCGGTAAGAAGCCTGCTGAGTTATCAGCCCATACTTCCTGACAACTTGTTTTTGAATCTGCAGAATGACCCCCCTATCTTACCGAAGAACGTAATCGTCAAAAAACGAACTTTAAAATGTTAAAAACAGCCACTTCATATATTCATATATTTTTCGATTTCTTTTAAAGTTTATCTAATTATATACCCCCAGGCTAGTTGGTACAAATCGAAATTTCAGTAACTGTTAATCACTAGCTGGGCAATTCCACACTGGATTTGACATTAACACATTTTTAAAACACCCCTATCGATACATCTTACAATAGCAATATTGATTTTGACAGCCTTGTCGAGCCATTTAACTTGCAATTGACGTTAAACAATGAAATGACAATCATTCATACCACCTCCGTGAAACTCAGCCACGTGTGCTGCTCAGCATAAGTTCATTCACCCGTTTGGTTCAATATACCTTCCAAAAACACTCACTCGACCAAATTCGACCCACATTTGAAGCAACGAACAGCATGTCACTTTATGCGACCCCCAAATCAAAATAGTAATTTCGTTGCCATAGGTTGGCGCCCTCGAACGCCGTCGACGATTTATCACGGTGACACATTTGCGCTAATCGAAAACTAACAGCTTCGAGTGTCAATCAACGTTCAAAAGTCTGTTGCCTCCCCCTATACTCGACACTGCTGCCGGTCCATATAGAACGGCATAGTATTCCACTCTCTCTCGAAACTAGAGAAGGTCAACCCCAAAACCCGAACGCAACGGCATCGGCGGTTTCGTGCAGTTTCCAATTATTGCTACACTACGTCATCACAGCTAATCGAATAATGTCCAAGACGATAGTCTGTAACGTCGCCCATACATTTGTAAATACATTCCTCTGACTCGCTGGTCAGCTGTTTTTAGCTAGGAATTCGGTTAACGTGTTTGCACCTAGTTGATTGTTTTGTTGTGTCGTTTACTGACCATAAACGCATACAAGCCCTATTGATTAAAGAAAATTGAGCTCGTGAGTTAGAAGATCACCACTTTTATGACCAATATGTATTTTATCTAACAGCGTTACTCATAAGTCTTTTTCCATTTGGAAATCGAAAAATATTTGCGTTTCATTGACGTTTATAGCCCAAATAAAAAAAATCTGTTGAAATAAGTAATTGCGTTAATCAATTTAATCTCATAAGTCATTTATGAGTTTATGGATAGTTTAGCCTATTGTGGTAGTGTCTTAATTTATGGGCGATTTCACACCGTTAGCATCCAGTCTGCAGACCTTAGGGTCCAAGTTTCGTTTACCTAGCCATGACAGCTGTTTTGGCTTGCGTTCGCTTTCAGTTTCATTTGATGCAATCAATGGTCGTGCAAGCTGGGAAACCGGTAATCACAGTTAAAGGGTAACAACCCACGTTCATAGCAGTGTGGGTACGTGCGCCTAAGTAAATTCGGCTGATCTGTTTTTTTTTCGCGTTATGCCAAGGCCTTAGTTGACGAGCATGGCTTCGCGAAGTATTTATGCATTAATCCTTCGTCTCACTTATTTCTGCTGCAATCTGGTAATAGAAAACTTCACATATTATCGTATATGCTAAATAAAATGTAAGTGAAGTAAGATTAAATTAGGTTAAATTAGATTTCCAACGCGACAGTGTATGGCGGTTTTGGGAAAGTTGTCAGAAATAATGTACAGAAAAACTTTGTCAAAGACACTACTGGTCTATCAATTGTAACGAACAAAATATGACTCAATTTTAGATAATAGGTCATTTAACCCTATAAAAACTTGTATACAATGAATAACTTTGCATGGTCGAATTTTTGAGGTTAACAATGTTCTACAAACTTTTTCAGCACATAAAATTACAGCATTCAGCTACTAAATCATAAAAATATTTTTAATTATTAGAAGGAAATTCGAGATTATACGAACTATTGGATCTATTGGGTCAATCAGGGGAACGAGGGCTAGATTGTATTATTGTATATGTACGAACTTTCTTCTAGAAGCAGATTCTCTATTCATCCCGTGGATTCGCATAAGTGTTTCTGCTTATGGAACCACCCCACACATTTTTGGCTCTTCATACAGGAGTTTGATGAAATACAAACAATAATATAATCATGATCAAATCGTTTGTCAGATATGGCCAGTGCTATCGGCAGGTGCCTTGCTACAATAGATGGTATTCCCGGTGCCGGTCTAGGCAATCATCATCATCATCATCATTATCATAAATATTTATCTTATACCAAAGAATTACTCGAACATTATTTTTCAATAACAGTTATCTGACGAGGATACAACGAGATACAAATAAAACCACTTGTAATAGAAAGCTTTGAAGCTTATCGTTTGAATGTGCATTGATTTGACTGTCACTTTTTGCAACCTTGCGAGATATTTTGTTGTGAAAAATGTGTAATTTTGTTCGTAAATCTTAAATTTCCTTCTAACAATTGAAAATATTGTTATGATTTAGTAGTTTAATGTTGTATTTTTATGTGCTGAATAAGTTTGTAGAACATTGGTAACCTCAAAAATTCGACAATGCAAAGTTATTCATTGTAACCAGTTTTTATAGGGTTGAAGGACCTATTATCTAAAATTGAGTCATATTTTGTTCGTTACAATAGATAGACACGTAGTGTCTTTGACAAAGTTTTTCTGTACATTATTTCTGACGATTTTTTTAAAGACGCCATTTTGCTCCAACAAATTTTGAAAAAAATAAAATTTAAATCTCACTTTTAGGTGAATCAATTAAAAATAAAATTTTCTCAAATGATACCCCTTGATGTATGCAACATACTATGCCATTTAAAACACGATTTCATACCGAAAAAGCTGACGATCATGCTTTTCGGGATTTTAACCACTGTGCGATGCGTCCGTTCACTCGACAGATATTGACGATAAGACTGCAGGTCTGCTGCGGCTTCATCTGGCCGAATTCCATATTCGCAATGTACTTCTGTGATGTGAATATGCGGTGAAGATGTTCAGGAGACGCTGGTAGTCCTTCAGATGCTAGGATCATCTCGATTCTGGTTGGCGTCAGGCCATCGATACATACATTTGAAGGCTGGTCTTTCATGTACGATGTTGAAAATATTTTTGACGAACTACATACTATTTAAATTAATATTTGGGTCTGCTTTACCATCATCGGATAATAGTAAAAAAGTAGAAAATTGAATCAACTGATAACTTTCCCTCAAAACCACAAATGCTCATTATTGATGAAATCTATTCGTTTAATGATAATTCAAACTACAGATAAAATAAGCTGAAATCCCATTCATGGTTGCGTATGAGAAGCTAGTAGTAGATGGAAGTGGATTACGCTGGAAACTAACTTTGAATTGTTCTGATTAAAGAAGAACTCGCCATCTTCTAACTCACACACTAATTTGTTTCTATAAAGTCGACTATGAATCGCTCACACACCGATGTATGCACAACTAGTCTTATGAAGGGTTTTAAAATTCACCATGCTAAGGGGTGGCTGGGTTCGATTCCCGGTGCTGGTCTAGGCAATTTACGGATTGAAAATTGTCTCGACTTCCCTGGGCATAAAAGTATCATCGTGTTAGCCTCATGATGTACGAATGGAGAAATGGTCACTTGGCTTAGAAACCTCGCAGGTAATAACTGTGGAAGTGCTTAATGAACACTAAGCTGCGAAGCGGCAATGTCCCAGTGTGGGGATATAATGCCAATAAGAAGAAAAAGAAGAAGTGTACGAGAAAGGCAAAAATGGTGTAATTCGTTATTTTACAACTCAATTGACTTGTTTATAATAGTTAGCCTATATTTATTACTAGCTTTATGTACCCGGCCTTGCTCGGAATTGCCAGTTTGGTTTTCAGTTTTTTACAATCAGAAAAAGATAAAACCAATTGGTCAACAGAGTAATTGTGTTAACTTATTGATACTTCGTCATTTGACTAATAGAAGGCTTTTGGAAGCATTGACTGATCTAGAAAAAGGGATCGTTGGTTTGAATAGGCTTATTCCTGGCAAACGTCATTTGCTAAAGAAGGAAAAACATCCACCGATGCTTTATTCCGGGCAAATGCCTATTTTGAAAGAAGGGATCACACTCACCATTGCCTTATTCCGGGCAAATGCCTACTTTTAAAGAAGCAATCACATCCACCATCCAGAAGGAAACACATTAATTATTGATTTTCACTGGGCAAACCATGATTCCGATGAAGGGTAACAATTATCATTGCTGTATACCCAGCAAATGCATGCTTTCCATGAAAGATTTTTCTGATGCTGTTCATAATTATCCCAAATGCCCTTCATGTCAAATGACCTTAAGCCAAATATTGTTATGTTAATGTCCTGCTTCATTCAGGGATATGTCATTTTCAGGGAAGTTGAAGTTGAAGTCATTTTTAGGGAAATTTTATTAACGGGAAAATGTTATTGTCGAGGATTTGCTATTTTAAAGGAATTCGGGAAATTTGTTTTCGGAGCATTGTACAATGTGAAAGAACCTCGAATGAACTAAATAAAAGGGATTTTAAATTAAGACGTTTTCTGAACAATACCTAACCCCAACAACCTCCTGCATTGCAAAAGTTTCTCCCAGCCTCTATATAATACTTTTGGACAGAGAATATGTTTTTACAAAATTGGTTTGAATTGACCCATGTGGTAAAAAGGTATACTAAACTGTTCGTTTAATAAATATACCATCTCTCTCATTCAGCTATGACACTCCTATCCAATCTGATATAGTCTTCCTTAAACAGATAATATGGGTTCCAAATTTAGTGGACATCGGTAAATAGGTTCAATAGTTATGCTGAATTGATCGATAACTAAACAATACCCATCCCTCATCGTCGTCTCCTCAATATGAAAAATGTGTGTTCCAAATTTGGTTGAAAACGGCCAAGGGGTTCAGAACGTGCTACCATTGGATCAATTTATTCAATTAGAAGCAGAGAAGAGTGCTTTGAAGATCAAAAGAGATTCAAACCTCTTCGAAGGTGACCTAACAGGACATCTTAGTATTCTAAACAAAATAAGTATCAACTCACTGATCACAAACAACGATGATTGGATGAGAAGAAGATACAACTTTTATCGATGTTTTGATGTAATTAATCTTGAGCGAAGCACATGGACAAATGGTGGACCAAATCTTCGTTCAGGATCGATTGTGTTTTACACCGATGGTTCAAAACTGAACAATCAAGTTGGAGCAGGCGTGACTGGCCCAGGGACGAATATTTCGATTCCCATGGGAAAGTGGCCATCTGTTTTCCAAGCTGAAGTTCAGGCTATTCTTGAATGCTCTAATTTATGCATACGTCGAAATTACAGGCATTCAAATATTTGCATAATGTCTGATAGTCAAGCAGCATTGAATGCTCTGAAATCAGCAAGATGCACATCTAAACTCGTTTGGGAATGTGTTCAGTCACTCCAAACCTTGGGTAGTCGTAACAAAGTGAACCTATATTGGGTTCCTGGTCATTGTGGCATTGAAGGCAATGAACAAGCTGATATGCTGGCAAGACTTGGTCTATCTCGACATTCATAGGTCCAGAACCTTTTTGTGGTGTATCTGCGTGTTCTCTTAGAATGGAACTGAAATCTTGGGAACATTCAAAAATAGAGGACATTTGAAGAACACCTTGATTGCGAGGCAGTCTAAACGTTTCATCACACCAAACGTATTTATCACTCATAAAATCTTAGATCTTTCAAAAAAGATCTTAACACATATACAGGTCTTGTAACAGGCTATTGCTCGAGCCGTTATCACTTGAAGCTGCTAGGAAAACTTCAAGATGATGTATGTCGCTTCTGCGGTATACATGTGGAAGACTCGGAACATCTGTTATGACATTGTCCGGCAATTTTAGAAAAGATTACAGTTCTTCAACAGGGGGCTGATAGAACCCTCTGAAGTTTGGAGAACAAGTCCCAATTTGGTAGTGCGATTCATCAGAACCATAATACCGTATTGGGAAGACGCTGGTAGTCAAGGTGATGCAATTGCTCTACATAGCAATGATGCGTCAACTTGACAAAGCTATATGAAATGGGGCATATATCACAATAGATCTAACAAATGGTCGCAGTGATTAAAATACCCAACAGGGAAAAAAAAAGGGGTTCAGAAGATGCACTGAGTTGATCAATAACTGAGCAATACCCCTCTCCCCTCACCCTCCCCCTGTTTTCAAAAAGCATTCATAATCCCCCTATCATCGTCTCCTCAAGATAAAGAATGTGTGTTCCAAATATGGTTGAAATCGGCCAAGGGGTTCAGAGGCTACACTGAAATGATTAATAACTAAGCAATACTCCTCCCCGCTTATCCTCCCCCTTTTCCAAAGAACATGCTTACCCCCCTTCATTGTCGTCTCCTTAAGATAAAGAATGTGTGTTCCAAATTTGGTTGAAATCGGCCAAGGGGTTCATAAGGTACACTGAGTTGATCAATTACTTAGCAATACCTCTCCCCTCACACACTTCTCCTTTTCAAAAGAGCACCCCCAACCCCCTATCGTCTGCGCCTTAAGACAAATAATGTGTGTTCCAAATTTGTTAGAAATTGGCCAAGGGGTTCAAAAGTTACACTGAGTTGATCAATTACTGAGCAGTACCTCTCCCCACACCCTCCCTCTTTCCAAAAAGCATCCATAACCCCCTATCGTCGTCTCATTAAGATAAAGAATGTGTGTTCCAAATTTGGTTGAAATCGGCCAAGGGGTTCAGAGGCTACACTGAGTTGATTAATAACTAAGCAATACCCCTCCCCGCACATCCTCCCCCTTTTCCAAAGAACATGCTTAGCCCCCCTCCATTGTCGTCCCCTTAAGATAAAGAATGTGTGTTCCAAATTTGGTTGAATTCGGCCAAGGGGTTCATAAGGTACACTGAGTTGATCAATAACTTAGCAATATACCCTCCCCCTTTTCCAAAGAGCATCCCCAACCCGCCTATCGTCGTCTCCTTAAGACAAAGAATGTGTGTTCCAAATTTGGTAGAAATCGACCGAGGGGTTCAAAAGGTACACTGAGTTGATCAATTACTTAGCAGTACCTCTCCCCACACACCCTCCCTCTTTTCCAAAAAGCATCCATAATCCCCTATCGTCGTCTCCCAAAGATAAAGAATGTGTGTTCCAAATTTGGTTGAAATCGACCAAGGGGTTCAAAGTCTACACTGAGTTGATTATTAACTAAGCAATACCCTCCCCGCACATCCTCCCCTTTTCCAAAGAGCATGCTTAGCCCTCCATTGTCGTCTCCTTAAGATAAAGAATTTTTTGTTCTAAATTTGGTTGAAATCGGCCAAGGGGTTCAGAAGTTACACTGAGTTGATCGATAACTAAGCAATACACCTCCCCCCACACCCTTCCCCTTTTCCAAAGAGCATGCTTAACCCCCTATCGTCGTCTCCTTAAGATAAAGTATGTGTGTTCCAAATTTGGTTGAAATCGGTCAATGGGTTCAGAAGTTATGCTGGAACATACATACAAACATACAAACAAACATACAAACATTGAGTTTTATATATATATAAGAAGATAGATAATATAATATATAATATATAATATAATATATAATATAATATAATAATATAATAATATAATATAGATATATAGATAGATAGATTTAATTTTATTCTTTTAATTATGCATACACGTTACGTTCAGGAAACCAACCTGCCTGTAAGTCATCCGGTTTAAATTTAAATAACCTCCTTCATACATCACTACGATATAACATTCCCCGCTATCGCGTAGCCGATAGGCAATTGCTTCCTTTCCTATTTCGAACCAACGTAACAGTTCAGTAGTTTAAACCTGACATTGCGATAATAGGCATGTACGCTACGATAACTAATCGATGAGACGCCGTGCCGCTTAAAACAAGCCCGGATTTCCATGCGGCATTTCATTGCTGCAATATGGACATAGCTAAATGGCTTGGCCATAGCCATTGCCACTGCTGCGGCTACCGGTACAAGAGGCATGTACATATACTGTATAGCAGCGATTGCTCAATTATGAAATTTCTTTTCCTCCATTTCTCAACATACCCATCGACCGGAGTCCATTATTACTACCGGCTTTTTCACAACACACCGGATAGTATATGACCGCAGAGACTGTAAATGAATGAAGGTTTGCAAACCACCTTGTTGAAGCGATTTATTTTTTCATTTTTTCTATATTCGCTGCTAACTAAGTTAGTGCTCTCTGGGCTAAGCAGTGTAGTGATCATTTTTTTCTCGTTTTCAATTTTCAGACACGCCGCAACGATGTTGGGCTATCTCGCTTCATCATTGTTAGTTATAAGCACCATCTACTGGATCGATCCCAGTAGCGCCGGGCCGCTCGACGCCCTGAGCTGGGCCCGTATGGATAACATCAATCTACCTTGGTTGCCATGTAAGTTGTCTAAGCTCTCGTACACCCTTGTTTAACCAATTGTAGAATTTACTTCAGTCTATTTCTAGTAGTAGGACCTGCTCTATCTATCTATCGCCTGCTTTCCCAGATATCGCTCTAACTTCTAACGAATTATTATTCTATGCGTATACAGACCGGGAGGACAAGGCCGAGCTTACGAAAGATCATTCACTAGAAAAAACGTGGACTAGGTAACGCCGGAAATATGACTTTCATTCAAATACAGTGACACAAACGTCATCTTTGTCAATCAAAGTATATGCGTCATAACTGAAGCTCAGACTGATTTTTGATAATAAAAATATAATCGCCTTACTTGAACGCCACTATTATATATTATATCAAATAAAACGAACGTCATTATAAAAAAAAATAAGTCAAATGCCCAGGGGGTCATCCTCGTTGAAAATTATTTCATGCAAAACTTATAGTAAAACTATGTCTATTGCCTATAGGTACTCCATTTTACACTCGTATCAGATAACATGATAAATGGCATTTTTTTTAAATATTCGAAACAATAATGGGCTAGATTTGCCCCACAACCCCGGGTTTCAAACTGGGAAATTAATCAAAATCAAGCATGTGCTTCATTATCATTCTTCATTTTCAGAGAATCGTTTGTAACATGAACAAAAATATACCTTATCCGTAATAAAGGCTGGAAAACAATTGTGAATATAAAATCAGCTAACACAATCAATTTGAAGGTGCATTCTTCCATAAGTTTTAGAAAATTAAAACTAACCTTCTGAATTTCTAAACAAATCACCTATGAAGTAATACTTATTACGAGTTAAGCAGAACAAACTATGTGCAAGTTGACATAAATACATTCCTTCTCTTCTGAGATATGCAGATTTGTTAATTAAATTCCTTTAAGTATTCCTTCGGGAATCTTCGGAATAAATCCGGATTTTTTTTCCGAAAGTTCTTCCAGCAATTCATCTGAAAATTCGTTCAAGATCCACAGGAAGGAAATTCTCCCTATGTTCCTCGTTCCTCCTTAAGTAGTCTAAGATTTTCTTCGAACTTTTTGCCCCCGGCAGTTGCAAAACGATTATTTTTCTTTCTCCCGAAATTTCTACAAAAATCCTCCGATAATTCATCCACAAATTCTTCACGTAGTCCTGTGAAAAATTTCGAACCACCTTCTAAGGATTTCTCCAGGAATTTCTCTGGGAGTTCATTCTCGAATTCTTGCCGAAATTTTATTTGGGATTTTTGGCGGAAAACAACTAATAGTAACATGTGTTCATCAACAGATACCTGCCGTATACAGTTTGAGCCTGGTGATTTCACAATTGGATATCAAACAACGAGCGCCAACGGGTATGCCAAGTGAGGCAGAATAGAAACTTAAATTCGGAAACAGAAATGGGTTCGGGTTGGTCACATAAGATTTTCGTTCAAGAATCGCATTTGGTATTCATCCGAGAGTTCTCCGGGGAATTCTTCCAAAAATCCCTTCGAAAATTCCTCTGAGAATTCCTGCAGATTCCTCTCGAAGAATTCTTCCTTCAGGTATTCCTCCGGGAATTCCTCCACGAATTCTTCCGGAAACACCTCCAGGAATTACATCGGGATATGTTTCAGGTTTTTTTTTTTCGGAAAATAAACAATTTTTATTTGGGAATTTCTTCAAGAATTCTTCCAGATACTCCGGATATTTCTCCAGGAATTTCTCAGATATCAGTTTACTCGGGTTGAATTGATGATTTATCTCAAAATTCTATTTTTGAGAATTTTTAGAGAAATTGGATTATGGTGGGGTGAAACGGACATTTTATCAACGAAATTATATTTTGAAAAGTTTGTATTGTTTACCTCCGAAAACACCAAGCATTCATTAAGAAATTCGAATTACCGAGTTTTGTTCAGGCAAATGGTAAATATGTGATGTTTTATGTAACATGCTGTTTTAGTAAAATCATTGTAAGTTACCAATAAGGTACCCCGGGGCAAGTGAAAATTCGGGGTAAGTGGGTACAATGGCTGCCGATCAATCGATAAAAGTTTTTAATGGTAACAATCTTCTAGAAAGATGAAGCAGGACTATCAACGAATACAGCCGACACAAAAATATTTGGAATCAAAACCATTTGAGGCACCATGCTAATGCTATTGCTTGATCACGACTTTAAACTACCGGGAAAATCTATTACTTTTATTTTAATTTTATGGATTTCCAACAGAATAGTCGTTTCTAAATTTATCATTTATGTGGAAGGCTAATAGTTTGAGTAATTAAAAAATTGTGTGACATCAAAAACGAATTATAAGTTTTAATTAAAGCCAAAATTTGCAATTTTCGCTGGCTCTTTAGTTTTAACATACATGGGGCAAGTGGGACATATTTGAACAACAATTTCGATAGAGCCATTTAAACTGTTTTTAGATTGTTGTCTAGTGAAAAATAACTTCGACACTCATATATCATATGGATCTGAATCAGATGCAGTTTGATATCGTTGGTTTCGTTGTTAAAAAGTATTGTACAGTTAATTACCAAATGTGTATTTTACATTCTGAAAATTATCTCCCGCATGAAAAAGAGCAATGGTTATAACTATGCGATATTTTTCCGTTTACAGTGCAAATAATCTATTTGTTCTACGATATGTCAACAGATTTTGTCTTGTGATTTGTTATTATCAAATTTCGCATTACATTTACAGATTTTCAGATAAATTAAGTGCTCAACACATGTATTGGCAATTTCGTTCTATTACAAATTTACAACACCGCGTATCGCCTGAATGAAAACGTTTCAGTACTGATTCAAGTAATATTCTGTGTTCTAAACACAGAAACATTCACTCGTATTGTGATTAAAGATTTGCTTATTCTTTCCACCTAAAACTTTTGGTACAAGAGTAACCTAATGAAAAGCAAGACAAGAGCCAATTAAACAGTAAATCGGTTGTTGTCTTGTATTCATATCTGCTAAAATTATAATCCCTTCCTTGTAGCACAAACAAAAATCTGACAAGCAACAATCCTCCATCCATGATCTGAGAATACTACGACTCAGATATAATATGAACATTATATATTCCTTTAATTAGTTTAGTTCGACAGTATAAAACAGAATACACAGGATTTTGTTTTTACACGATTTTTTTTCGTTCGTATTTTTGATCGTGTGACTTCAATTTGCCACCAAACTCTTCGCAACATGTTTCAAAAAATCCAGAACAAATCAAAGAAAAATCACATGATAATTATTATACGTTTAACATTTAGGATTAGCGGAAAATTGAGAAAATGTAAATCGTGTAAAAACAGAATCCAGTGTAGGTCCCACTTGCCCCGTTTGAGGGGGTAAGTGGGTGCTATAGGTGAATTTCTTTCTTTTACTACCAATATTTTTTGTAATTGAATATATGGCTTACAACACGTCTACACTTCAACAACGGAAGCATATAATGATGTATCCGTGGTTAATGTTCTGAAATATCTTGTTTTCTAAGTATGCGTTAACAATTTTGCTGAACTAGCGTTTTTTTAGGTCCCACTTGCCCCGGGGTACCTTATATTAATTATTATCCAACATTTTTATTTCCTGAGACTCATTTTAGAGATACTTAGTCTATGCATGCAATTCATCAACAAAATTCACTGTTTTATGCTTAATTTCTTAAAGTGTCCGTTTTACCCACACACTATGTCCATTTCACCCGCATACTTAAAAAAAAAGATTTTTTCATCCTGGTTTTCATTGTCAAAAAATCACAAAATCCTATTGTTTTCCACTAAATAGACTTTAAGCCATCGTAGTGCTTATATCCAAGATTCACGTAAGTGGTTTAGGTCCCCAATATTACGACGTTTTCCATGTGAAAATGACACGATTCCTTAGCATGTCCATATTACCCCAGCCCCCTGATAACTTCATAGCATTTTGTGCGAACATTCCGAAAAAAACTTTCTTAATTGATTCGACTAAGATATCGACGTTTGAAGTTTTGGCTTTCAGTCTTTGAGGATCAAAAACGGGGTTCTATGTTTCCATACGACGTTTCGGACATATGTATTGTGCCTTTTTCAAGGAGTTAACTATTCATGTTCCGTTTAGTTGTCACATTAGCCCTCAGCATAGGACCTATTTGTCACCACAATTCATCTTGTGTGAGGTAGGGCCAAAAATTTAAATTGACCCAGCTCGCAGAAACTTTTGGTGCACTTGCCTGTTTGGCGCCACTTTAACTCTCAAAATTCCGAGGAAATCTTGTGAAAATTTGAACTTATTTCTCCAGGAATTCCACCGCAAATCCATGCAGGAATTCATACAGTAATTTCTGCGAAAATAAGGAATTTCTGAAAAAAAAACGCGGTCAATTCTTGGACGAAATCCAATATAAAATTCTAGAAGAAAGCGTGAATGAATTCTCGAAAGAAAGCAATTTCCAGACGAT
This sequence comes from Armigeres subalbatus, assembly GCF_024139115.2. NCBI lineage: Eukaryota > Metazoa > Arthropoda > Insecta > Diptera > Culicidae > Armigeres > Armigeres subalbatus. The sequence goes on from NW_026943133.1 coordinate 13,687, forward strand.
CTCCGGAAGGAAATGTTAGTTCATTTTCCGGAAGAATTTCCGGAGGAATTCTCGAAGGAACCACCGAAACCAATTTTGAAGTATCTTCCGAAGGAACTACAGAACTAATTTCCGGAAGAATTCCCGCAAGAACTACTGGAGGAATTCTCGGAGAAACTCTCAGAGGAATTCTCGGAATTCAGAGGAATACTGCAATCAACAGCTTTCATGTTGTTATGTTGATTGCGCTATTCAAATTAATTTATGAAAAAAATGGTATATAGGTCCTTTTGAAAGTTAAGCGAGAATTCCTGCAAGAACAATCAGAGGAATTCTCTCGGAAGAAGTCCTGGAGGAATACCTGGAGAAACTCTGGAAGGACTTTCTGAAGGAACTCCAGGAGGAATTCACAAAAAAATTATCGGAGAAATTCTTGAAGAAACTCGCAAAGAAATTTCTGCAGGAACTTTCTATGAATAATTCTCATAGGAGAAATTCTCTTATAAATTCTTGAATAAAACCCTGGATGAATTCTCGAATGAAGTCCTGGAGAAATTACGGAAGGAGTTACAGGAGGTAAGCCTTAAGCCTGGAATTATATTCTTTTATTTAATGTCAAAAACGTTAAAATTGTTAAAATATCCACCAAAATATTGTTGCATTTAAATAGATCAGCAAAAAATCATGGTTTTAAGGGTTTACTAAATTTTAATATCTCATCCCCGTTATAATATGTTTTTGATCTGTTTTCACGAAAACTTTCCTTAAAAAATACTTTTTGAATAATGGTTAACATAGCACTAGAAAAAAAAAACGAACACGAGGTATTTTTTTTGCGAAAATTGTCGAAAAAAATGAATTTTTATAATATTGAATTGGTTCTAGAGGCCATATAATTTCATAATACCAACTGAATTACCATGAAGGATGCTCATAAGGGTCCACAGAAAAATAAAAACATTTTATGATTAAAAAAGTGATTAAAATGTAGCAAACATAGCCAGTATATGAAAATAGATGCAAAAAACCTTTTTTTTTTTCAAAAATCGCTCTGTCGGAACCTCTAAACTATTTTTTAGAATTTTGGGTTGTTCTACAGAAATGCTACAAATGCGATTTTCTTTCATATAAAGCTTGATCACCGTGACTTTTCGAACATAGTGTTTTTTGAGAATACCTAAATGGTACATCGAACCATATTCACCATATAAGGTTGGTGTCTTGGCTAAATGCGAGAAAGGCAATATCACTACTCGGTGAATTGAGTTGGGTTTCTTCGTGTAACGGTTGTAACAAGTTTTATTAGGTTCAGCCGCTTATGATTCTGAGACCAAATTTGGGTTATAAATTAAGAAAGCGTGGTGGCGCATTTTACCCAGCCAGTGCATTTTATACATGTTTCCGGAGACACTGAAGACGACCTTTACTGTTGAGGTCGAAATACGTATCTATCAAGGTACAATCAAGTGGTGAAATTTAAGTGGGATGGTACAAACTCATCTAATGACAAGTGAAGGCATTCCACTAAAAAGCTCAAAATAATTTTCTTAAGGTGATTATAGAATGAAGCCCGTGGTGAATTTCAAATTCACCACACGTTTATCTACATACATTTCAAAAAGCCCAAATCTGGCGTAATAGTTTTCGTACAGTGCCGAAACTCAAATTATGATTGTTCAGCATAACTAGGCAAACGATCTACCATTATTTCAGCCCCATACGCGTTATGGTTCTTTCATCTCGTGCTCTTGAAAAAAATTTGGGAAAAGCACGGGTTCTACAAAATGGCCGATTTCTGGCTTTATTGTATAATCACCTTAATACTTAAATACTTTATTTGTGAAGAAACAACTTGATTCGAACATAGGAAACATTAAACCTATGGAATTTTGGAACACATAACATTCAACATCTTTTACAAAACTGTATGGTGAGCGGAAACCGCTGAAGAACCATTTTCGATCCACACCGTTGGTGATGGTAATCGAAAAGTGCGAAATTGAAAATCAAATATGTGCGCTCATCACTAATCACCAATCACCGCCATTCACCCGTTGCGAAGTAAACTTGACCGCAACGAAACCCTCTCCTCTTTTTCGAACTTATGGCCTGTGTCGGTATGCCATTCCTATAGGGTAACGGTACCAATAGTGGAGGTATTAGTAGATCCACAAAAGAAAATATTTTTTTTAAATTGATAATTATGGGAAATTTACTGCTTTATTATCTTAGTCAATAGATAAACTAATAAATTTGCTAACAAAAATTAAATAGATGTCATTTAACATCAACAATTACCAAATATTGCTTGCACCACTATGGGTACACTGTTCCTTTAGTGGCAGTAAAAATTAATTTTGGTTCCTATAGTGGTGCTATCCATTGGTTTCTTATGAGACTCGCCACTATTGGTACAGTTGCCCCACTATTTATAGGTGCAAGGGAGTCAATTTTGTTAAGGAAAATCATTGTTTTCAATAGTTTTTCAAGCGAAATCTTAAGGTAAGTTGCATTTAACAGAATATTTAAAGCACGACGCATCAACTGAAACCATCGTAAAGTCTATAAATATGATAAATCTCATTAAAACCCCACTACCTCCACTATTGGTGCTACCTCCACTAAGGGTACGGTTACCCTAATGATGAACGCTGGGTGGCGGAGCGATCATCGTTGTTTGGTGTGATACAAAACGCAATGCAAATGCCGTTCGTTTGGTGAACCTGAGAGTTCCATTGTTTGCTCATCGAAGCCGGCCGAACAAGAATGCTAATTAATGAATTGCTCTCGCTAATTTCGATTCCATTCATTGTTAACAGTCTCTGTATGTATTGCCGACGATGATCAGCTGGCTCAAATCAAAGAAGCATGTCGAAAATATTAAATTATACGTATACCAACGCTGCATTGTGGTGGTGCTGGAGTTGATCATCGAATGTGTGGCATTTCTTGAACGTTTTTACGGCAAGGTGAACCGGTTGAGTAATTTATGTGCCCTTGGAAGTGATTAGTGAAGGTCGGTTAACTGGGCGGTGCACCGATGATTGGAAATAGTAATATTTCCGCGTCGCAAAAGACAAACTCATGTATGATGTTACGTTGCAATATCGAAAATCAAGGAAGCTAAGCTTGGCACTTGATCACAACTTCCCAGTGATTTATGTCAGAGTCTATTATATATATTATCAAAAACTATGGTTTATGTAAGAGCTTTATCAGCAGAGATATTCGATTGAATCTCCGGACAATTAATTTCCTAATATACTTTGTATCCTCGTTTCAGGGCAAACCCCCCCCCCCCCCATTGGTTCTTATGCAGAACTGTATTAAAATCTGCCATCCGCTGGTTGGGTGTACCTACTTAACTTATATTTTCCAGTCGTATAGGGCTGTTGTTGAAATAACTAGATTCTCCCTAACAGTCGTTCTCAATGACGAACATACCGAGGGTCTATCCAATCTAAACAGAATTTGCAGAAATAAGGAATGGCATCCTTTGCTGAAGCAGACTTATCATTGGGTTGCCGCTAAACAGTGGCGTAGCCAGTGTATTGGTCGGGGGGGGGGGGGGGGTTCCGAACATTTTTTTTCCGAAAAAAAAAATTTCTTCTAAAAATGTTGTCTCTGGGGGGGTTTTAAACCAAAACCACCCCCGTGACTACGCCACTGCCGGTGGAATCCATATAACTGAATGCCATTGGATGCTTTGGGCTGAAGCTAACGCAGCAGAGTCCAATACTTGCGTCCACCATGTGACGCCTTTCTATTAGTAGGTACAACTATGTAGGTCTGAGTGGATTATATTTACCCAGCACATCGAATTTCGATACCGATTGCCGTTATGGTCAATCATTTGGCACTATTGATGTTGAGATACGCTAGCAGCCGGTGCACAAATATGTTGTGTAGCAAACGACTTACTCCGCGCACTGGGATCCATTCTGTACAACCCATCCTTCTCTCGTGCATTTGCAATAACGTCACACCATGACCAAACGATGTGATTAAATTTACGAAACTCAAGCAATAATAATTGAAAACCACAAGCATAGAATTATTAACCTAATCAATACAGTAATTATGATCTACAATACTTCTTTTTTCACTTTCAGATGATTTTATGGATTTTAGAATTTGTAAATCTAATGCACTTTTAAGACAATTGTTTTTATTTTATTAGAGGGTCGAAATTCAATTATATATTTTTTATGCTAACACGGTGACTGTTTGAATCCTTGCATATTTCCTTCCTACTGCTTCGTTATGATACATCAGAACCGGTCCCTCTCTCCTCCGACTGATGACATTGGATCTAAAAAAACTTCTTTTTCTACTTCCCTAGAACATAAAACAGTTGAATAAATATGTAGATTGATAATGGTAAACGGAAGTCAAATTTGTAGATGTTATACATTTATACATGGGGCCTCCGGTAGCCAAAGTCAGCGTTGTCGTAACTCATAAGTTTTACACATTTCACACGCTTTCTATAACAACATGTGCAAATGTAAGTGCAAACCACACGATCCTCTCGTCTATTTTTAATAGAGTACCTACTCGTTCTTGAAGCAGCGTAAAGTTGTTGTGTCCTTCTTTCTGGTGTTTATTTTCTTGTTGCGTGCCAACAACGCTCCGCCCGAGCTACGGAAAACATCGTCTCGTTCAAATGTTACGTCGTTACGTCTAGAAGCATTTTTGATTTGACGACATCCGCCGTCTGTCTCATGACGCATTGAGCCTCATAACATGGGTTCATATCGTTTAGGTGTACCGAAATCAGCGAAAGACACTCCTCGTCCAACTTGGAACTGATTGCTTCGAGTTTGTGGCTTGGGTATGTACATTGTACATGAGATCGTCTACATATTCTTTCACCGAATAACAATCTTCAAGCTCCAAACGTTGTAGATTGAACTTCAAACTCGTTCACGCTTCTTATGCCGTCGTTCTCTCTGAGCTAGGCTATAATTGTACTGACAATGCTAAGACAAATCGTTGCTTGGCCCAATAGATCCACTGGCTGATCCTAGTGTTTTGGCAAAGGGAGGACACCACTAATTTTGGCGTAATCGGTTCATTGATAATTTGGCGTCAGTAATAAGAATTAAATTGGAGGGTTTAATAAGTTGAATGAATACTAATTTGAAACGTTTTGACGCAGTTTCAGATATACAAAATTTTAATTGTATTTTATTGTTTAGGAATTTATTGGAATGATGATTTTTCACTATTGCCAACGCCAGCTACTCAATAACTTGAGATGTCGTCCATGCGAATAAATTTTTGCACCATCTCTCTCCGACGATCGCGTGCGCTACTACCTACGCAGAATTTCTGCCATTTTTGATTTGCACTTTGGAAAGTATTTGTCTCAGCTCAACACTCTTTCGTATAAAATGATGGTTCTGTAAAGAACCCATCTGTTTTCAATAATGATTTTTTTCAATCACAAGAAGCAATCTTGAGAAAATTGCACTTCATTGCTACTGACACCAACGTCAGCCACTTGAAAATTTAGCGCTAAAACGCGATAGACGCGAGCCGTGCAAATACATTTTCGCAGCATCTCCCAGTCATCTTTCAGTCAAGCGATAATCGATAATTTGCGATAATTTGCATTTTGAAGAAAATGCCTTGACCCTGATTTTACACGGAAGAACTGGCATCGAACGAAAGGCGAAGCCAGCGAGACAATGCCAATGATCTCCACTGCAATCGGATACTGTGAAGCCGAGGTCCAGTTTCCGTGATAGAATCGACAGAACGACCGGAACGAGGCACTGCACACGCTATGTTTAAAGGCAACTATTATGCAAAGTGAATGCACCTCGGATGTTAAGCCGTTAGATCATAGTTTTTGACCTCTAGTTTAAGGATCTGTGTCGATTAAAATATTTCATCGGTGAAATTTTGATTTTTTTACTATTTAAGGTAATATTTTTAACCTAAAAACCTTTTCTGATTTAAAAAAAAAATTGAAACAAGTTATATAAAATCCAATCACTAAATGTTTTTGCTGATGCTTTAAGAAACATTTTCATATAAAAACAATTTTCATATGATGAAAGTAGCAGAAGTTATACTAGAAATACTGTTGACACCGAACATATATTTCATTTTTCGATAGCGAATTCTTGTGTAACTGCATATCTCATACGTGTCTATTAAAAAAAACAGCAGCCCTGCACCGTCCACTTGTTACCATAGAAACAGAGTTTAACGCTGGACAGGTCAAGAAAGATGCTCAATTATATTTCAATTGTGTTCATAATCATCTTCTGAAAGGAGGAGACTATGACACAATTTTAGACAAAACCCCACCTCCAACGCTACATTCGCTGGTGGGATTGGTCTACAAAATTTTTGGCCCTGTTGCAAAAAAAAAAACATCAAGACAAATCTGAAGACTGGACATCAGAGGTCAACGCAACCCATCAGGCTCAACATGGTTTCACTGGGCGTTACTACCGAAGTCTTTTAGTAAAACGGGGTGTTTTGAAAGTAAAATAATGCAATGGTTATCACAAGGTATTGGATAGTCTACCTCTGGTAGTTGATTGCTGTTTTAGTGTAATTTCTATTCAGACGCCATACGAGCTTTTTGTGACAGTTGGATAGCAGCCGGGCCACCAATCACCGAAAAAAAATCTTAATTTGAAATTCCATGTTCTTGAATTTTGTGAGCGCATCAAAGAGAGGTCTTACAAAGTATAAGGAGCAAACAACGGTTCCAGCCATCCACAGAAATTTCTATACTATCTAGCAAAACTACAAAATGCCAGATAAACATGAACAGTATGCAAGTAAACTGTTATCCACGGTGGTAGCATATAACAGTGGTCACATTGTGTAGACGTCCATTGATGTTCAAATCAAGTTTAAAATAAAAAACATAAATACTACTTTGAACTAGTTCGTAGTTTTATTTTTTTGTTGATTTGAAATGTTAAAAAGTTATATTATGTTCTTGGATTTAATAATACTTTTTCTTAATTCTTAATTCACTCTACCGCTTTGGAGCTTAGTGTTCATTTAGCACTTCATCAGCTATTTCGAGGTTTCTAGTCCAAGTTACCATTTCCACATTCGTATATCACGAGACTACTATGATACTTTATGCACAGGGAAGGCGAGAAAATTTCCTAGACCAGAGCGGGAGTCGAACCCAACCACTTTCAGCATGGTCTTGCAGTGTAGCAGTGCATCTTACCGTTCGTCTAAGGAAGGCTCCAGATCTATTCATAATAAACCCTAAGAACATTGAAAACTGGCAGTAATTTTAATATAACTTCTACTACCTTCATCATATCAAAAATGTTTTTATATGAAAATATTTCTTAAAGCAACAGGAAAAAAAATATTGGTTGGATTTTATATAACTTGTTTCAAAAAAATTTAAAAAATCAGGAAAGGTTTTTAGGGTCAAAAAAGTACCTTAAATAGTAAAAAAGTCAAAATTTCACCGATGAAATATTTTAATCGATACAGATCCTTAAACTAGAGGTCAAAATCTATTATCTAACGGCTTAACATCCGAGGTGCATTCACTTTGCATAATAGATGCCTATAAACATAGCGTGCTGCACAACCAAACATCATAGCACTGAAAGGCGACGGTGGAGACAGCGACGATGGCTTCTACGGGCAGTGACAGCAAGGGTCAGAAAAACATCATCAAGGGCGAAAATCCACCTAAGCGGAAGCCACGGAGGAAAGAAAGCTATGCCATACATTTACAAGGTGTTGAAGCAGATCCACCAGGATATTGACGTCTCGTTGAATGCGTTGACCATCATGACCAGCTTCGTGAATGACATCTTCGAGCATATCACGGCTGAGCCCTCCCATCTATGACGCACTACAATAAACACTCAACGATCACCAGCTGCGAGATTCAGACAACAGTCTGTCTCCTGCTGCCGGAATAGTTGGCTAAGCCATCTCGGAGGAAACAAAAACCATCACCGGGTACACCAGCTCCAAGTGAACGAGAACGAGGGGGTAGCTCCACTTAAAACGGACGTTTTCAGGACCCAGCCGAGCTCACAGAAGCACACGCAAAAAATCAGAATTTTGAAAGAAATTTCAGCCACTCATCGTCACTCCGCTGAAACAAGAGAGACGCCATCCGTGCGGCTAATTTTTTTCAGCGTCTGCTTTTGATCTGAGACTTTTGACGAGCGAGCTTACGCTGCCGTCGCCATGCGATTATGAAGAAAATGTTGTGTAAAATGTGGTGGTTCTGATACGAACCGATTTCAATCCACAACGCGTTTTTCTAATCACTGACAGCACCCAAATGTTAGTCCGAGGCTTGCGCAAAAGTTTCACCTTACTGGTGCTGCTGTCCGACAGTCACTCGATGAATTTCCGCTAAGGTGCCACCATTTAAAGTACATTTTCAGTATCGCCCTCGAGGTCCCAGGACCACAACCGACGCCATTTTTTGCAATCAATCCTTTCTTATAAAATGTTAGTCCTGAACAAAACCGATTTTCTTTTTACAGTGCAGCAACCAAATGATGAAAATTTATTTTGGGTGCTGTTGCTGTTGGCGACGGCCTCTCAATGATTCAGCTGGAACTGCAACGGTGTGTCGGTAACCCGTTATTATAAAATAAAAATGTCCATCAAAACCAAGTACAGGGCTCGATTCTTGTGGTAGTTCTGCACCTCTGGACAAATTAAAAAAAATATCCCTAGTATAAATCTCGAGAAATCTCGATTTGAAGTTTTTAGCTAAGGAATTTTAAAAGAATCCATATTTTAATTCAACAATATCCCCAAAATACCTACAAAAATGTCCAAAAAGGGGTCCAGGATGTTTTCAATAAGTTTGAATTCGTTGATTTCTTAGTTGACATGTAAAGAGATAACACTGAATCAACAATTAAATGCCACAATACGCGGTTCGAGTCCCAATCTCTCCATCCTCGGTTACTCTCCACGCTCGCCAATTCGTTCTGTGCCAGGTTAGCACACCAAGCTTGCTGCTCTTGTACCTGCCGGGTCGGAAGCAAACACCATCCTTGCAATGTTGCTGTCCAGCTTTCTTGCAACATGCCCTGCCCATCGTACACTTTCTGCTATAGCCACATTCTGGATACGAGGTTCGCCTTAGAGTTGAGCGAGCTCCTAGTTTATCCTTTGCCACCACACACCTATTTTATGCACACCGTCAAAGATGGACCTAAGCACACGTTTCCATTAGTACAACAAAAAAAATTACAACTTTTTGGACGGTTTTGTACGTATTTTGGGAATATAGTTGAATTATAAAATATGGATTCTTTTGAAATTTCTCAGCTAAAAACTTCAAATCAAGATTTCTTGAAATTCTTTCTAGGATTTTTTTTTAAATTGGTCCAGAGAAAAGATATTTTAGTTACCAGATAAAGATTGTCGCTGTCGTCGCTGTCCGAAACATCTTTTGCTGGCGAGGATAGGGGATCTAAATGTCAATGAAGAAAAAATACATACGATTTGACAGTTAGGTACCACCTCAGAACGTTTAGGGTCCCCAGGTCCCCTTCCACGAAATCGTCGGCCTTCTTCCGACACTAATAATACATAGTCGGATGGACATAGTCCTGATGATGGGCAACATCGCGCCTGAAACCGGTCGACGTAAAAGGTAATTTTTTAAATCTTAGTTGACGAGTGTAAAAACGATAAGTGTTATGTCTTGTCTCGCGTCGCGTTTTATTAGTTCGTGCTGTTTTTACGTTAGCATAAACCACAAAATCAAAAGTTTTTCCGACATTCGCACTAAATGACCTGCCCACTGAAGTCTGCCATATTTTTTACGATTCACAATATTTTCTTCTTTGTATAATTGATACAGCTTCGAGACACTTGAGACACTTCGTCTGAAATCCGAATACTTGATTTCGAGCCATCCAGCGTTGCACATATCAGTCTAATCAGTTTCGCCGGAAAACCATGTTCGGACATTATCTGCCACGGCTCTTTTCACTTTCTTTTCACTGAGTCATACGCTGCGCTGCTTTGAAATCAATGAACATGGTGAGTCTGCACGTTGTACTCCCGGAATTTATCAATGATCATCCGCAGGCTAAACATCTGATCCGTCGTTGATCGGCCCTCACGAAAACCTACCTGGTATTCGCCGACGAAGGACTCCTCATGCGGTCTCAGTCTGTCAAACAGAATTTTGCACGCCGAGTTCAGAAGAGTAATCCCTCTGTAATTGGAACACTCTGGTCTATGCCATTTCTTATATTCATCCTCACATATTTTCTGAAAATATATGTGGATTGATTGACGCAGCTGCTTACTTCCGTGTTTGAGAAGCTCGACCAGGATCTCGTCCCTCCCAGCAGCTTTACTGTTTTTCAGCTCGTTTAGAGCCTTCTTTACCTCGTCCAGCGCCGGTGGTTCCACAGCTTGACCGTCGCCGACTACGTCCATCCTGCTCCTTAATACACCTTTATTTTCACCGTTCAACAAATCTTTGCCTTTCTTTTCTGCGGTGGATTCATTTCTCTTCTGACCTGTGCTGAGTGACCGGAGTGGCCTGTGCTGCACATAAAAGTCTTCTCCATTCAGCTAGGTTCCATGGCTGCACTTCGCCAACCACGCAGTCTGCGGAGGGTCCGCAAATCGTCCTCCACCTGATCGATCCACCTTGCCCGCTGTGCACCTCGCCTTCTTGTTCCCGTCGGATCGTTGTCGAGAACCATTTTCACCGGATTACTGTCCGAAATTCTGGCTACGGGCCCGGCCCACCGCAGTCTTCCGATTTTCGCGGTGTGAACGATGGATGGTTCTCCCAACAGCTGATGCAACTCGTGGTTCATTCGCCTCCTCCACGTACCGTCCACCATCTGCACCCCACCATAGATGATACGCAACACTTTCCTTTCAAAAACTCCCAGTGCGCGTTGGTCCTCCACAAGCAACGTCCAGGTCTTGTGTCCGTAGAGAACTACCGATCTAATAAGCGTTTTGTAGATAGTCAGTTTAGTACGGCGGCAAACTCTATTCGATCGGAGCGTTTTGCGGAGTCCAAAGTACGTACGATTTCCAGCCACTATGCGCCTCCGAATTTCTCTGCTGGTATTGTTATCGGCGGTCACAGTGAGCCCAAGTACACGAATTCTTCAACCACCTCGATTTCGCCACCACCGATAGAAACTCGTAGTGGGTGGCTTACATTGACCTCTCTTGAGCCTCTTCCTATCATGTACTTCGTCTTCGACGTGAATGTCGTCGGCGAAACCAAATAACTGGACGGACTTCGTGAAAATCGTACCACTCGTGTCAATCCCTGTGATGTTGAATAGCAGACACGAAAGACCATCACCTTGCCGTAACCCTCTACGCGTTTCGAAGGGACTCGAGAATGCCCCTGAAACTCGAACTACGCACATCACCCGATCCATCGTCGCCTTGATCAACCGTATCAGTTTATCCGGAAATCCGACACTTGCTACACTGTACCTGTCTCTATTTAAACAGGTCCCAATTCTCTGATGGCCATATTGGAAACGGAGAAGCATTTTCAAGTCAGTGAAATGTTTCACTGAAACTCATAACTAGAGGATGTTTTCATCGCGTAAAATACTTTTTTGGTAATTGACTTTTCTTACAAATACATTGAAGTAGATTATCGACAAAATCAGCGGTGATTTATGATAATGCAGTTATAATTAATTTACATTTTTTCCCAAAACTACATCATTTTGAAGTTATCAAGTGGGAAGTTATCAAGCCGGCTTCGTTGACGGCCGCTCGACAACGGACCAGATCTTTACTATACGGCAAATCCTTCAAAAATGCCGTGAATACCAGGTCCCAACGTATCATCTGTTTGTTGATTTCAAGGCGGCATACGACAGTATAGACCGCGTAGAGCTATGGAAAATTATGGACGAGAACAGCTTCCCTGGGAAGCTTACCAGACTGATCAAAGCAACGGTGGATGGTGTGCAAAACTGTGTGTGAAAATTTCAGGGCGAACACTCCAGTTCGTTCGAGTCGCGCCGGGGACTAAGACAAGGTGATGGACTTTCGTGCCTGTTGTTCAACATTGCGCTAGAAGGTGTCATGCGGAGAGCCGGGTGTAACAGCCGGGGTACGATTTTCAACAGATCCAGTCAATTTATTTGCTTCGCGGATGACATGGACATTGTCGGCCGAACATTTGCAAAGGTGGCAGAACTGTACACCCGCCTGAAACGTGAAGCAACAAAAGTTGGACTGGTGGTGAATGCGTCAAAGACAAAGTACATGCTTGTGGGCGGAACCGAGCGTGACAGTGGGAAGCAGTGTTACGATAGACGGGGATACCTTCGAGGTGGTCGAGGAATTCGTCTACCTCGGATCCTTGCTAACGGCTGACAACAACGTTAGTCGTGAAATACGAAGGCGCATCATCTGTGGAAGTCGGGCCTACTACGGGCTCCAGAAGAAACTGCGGTCAAAAAAGATTCGCCACCGCACCAAATGTGTCATGTACAAGACGCTAATAAGACCGGTTGACCTCTACGGACATGAAACATAGACAATGCTCGAATGAAATGAAATCGAACGCGCACCTCATTTCAATGGAAGTATATTGAAAAATAATCCTGAAAAAATATTTTGCAGTCGTCCTCATCATGTTTTTATCAACAATTCATTTTGTTATTATTTTTCTGCAGAGTTTTGTTTCTCTTTTTTTAAAGCAATATTTTTTTTCACAGCTGTCGCAGCCAAATTCCCTTTTTTGCGGGTGGTTTAAAAGGGGTTTCTAAATACTCTTATAACTGGTTTATAGTGGTTATCTAGGGTGGAGGGGCCCTCCTTAGCCGTGCGGTAAGACGCGCGGCTACCAAGCAAGACCATGCTGAGGGTGGCTGGGTTCGATTCCCGGTGCCGGTCTAGGCAATTTGCGGATAGGAAATTGTTTTGACTTCCCTGGGCATAAACGTATCATCGTGTTAGCCTCATGATATACGAATGCAAAAATGGTAACTTGGCTTAGAAACATCGCAGTTAATAACTGTGGAAGTGCTTAATGAACACTAAGCTGCGAGGCGGCTCTGTCCCAGTGTGGGGATGTAATGCCAATAAGAAGAAGAAGTGGTTATCTAGAGAGGGCCACTTGGCCATATCTTACTCTTATAGTGGTCATCAGAAGGTTGCCGTTTAATAGTTAGTTTTATTGTTAGGTCTTATCATTGATTTTGAAAACCATTCCTAGAGCGGCATGAAACTTGAAATGTTACTTGGGTAAGGCTTTAGGCTACCTTACACCTCGGGAAAAATTTCCGCCGGATTTTGGTCCCCGTGCATTTTAAATACGATCCCAATGGAGAATCACACTTCTTTCAGCTGAAGCGACATCGAATACTGATTATTCAGCTTAACATTCTGGAGAACTGATAAAAAACAATTCAAAAACATACAAACAAAAAAACACTTGACAAACGCCTTCTACCACTTAGAGTTACATAGAGATTCGAGAGACTTGACCACCTTCCTGTCGGAGAACGGAATGTTCAGGTTCACTCGACTGATGTTCGGAGTGAACTGTGCTCCGGAGATATTTCAGAGGGAAATGACCCGTATCCTGGAAGGTGTTGAGAACATTATTATTTACATCGACGACGTCCTCATATTCGCTGACAGTTTGGAAAAACTGCGTGCCACAGTCGCCGAAGTGCTGAGAATTTTGAAAGCACACAACTTGACTATCAACTCAGCGAAATGCGAATTTGATAAAACAACGATTGGTTTCCTCGGGCATCAACTTGATGAGAACGGTTTCAACACCAATGGAACAAAAGTCAGGGATATACAAAGATTCAGACAGCCACGCACAGTTTCCGAACTTCGCAGCTTTTTAGGATAAGCTTCGTTTGTCAGCCCGTACATCAAAGGGTTTGCAGATATTGCAAGTCCATTGTGGGCAGCAACTAGTGCCGATGGATGGATATGGGGTCATGAGCAAGAAAAAGCTTTTCAAAACCTGAAGGAACAAATTATGAACTGCACAACATCCCTTGGCTACTTTTCGGAAGAAGACAAAACGTTCCTCTACACGGATGCCTCCCCGAATGCTCTGGGTGCAGTTCTTGTTCAGCAAGCCAGTAGTCAACCACCTCGTGTGATTAGTTTTGCTTCAAAAGCCCTTACAGCGACTGAAAAAAAGATATCCACAAAATCAGCGCGAGGCTTTAGCAACAGTTTGGGCTGTCGAGCATTTCGCGTATTTCTTGCTTGGCAGACCATTTGTTATTCGCACTGATGCGCAAGGTGTAACGTTCATTCTCAGAAGCCGTAAGGCTAAGCCCTTACAAATTCGATGTCGAGTACGTGCGTGGTCGAGAAAACATAGCCGACCCACCAGGAAGAAGAAATAAGAGAAGCAACTGCTGAAGATCATAAACTGCACGAGGTATTGCTTTTAAATTAAATCAATCGTTGATCCGAGGTCACATATCACTTTTGTTTTTTTTTTCACGACAGGTAACAGACGCTCTCGATTCTGGAATGTGGCACCACACATTAAGTGTCTCTTACTGAGCAGAAGACACTGAATACAGCCTTACTGTTGAGGTTGAAATACGTATCTGTCAAAAGTACGATCAAATGGTGGAATGGAATGGAATTGTACAAACTTGTCTTATGACGTAAAGTCATATTCCACTAAAAGCTCAAAATAATTTTCTTATCAAAATGCTTTTTTTGTTGTTGTTCATAAATAACCTAGGAACCTGATATCACAGCATTTTTTTATTATTATGTCATTTGTTTGTTATTCACCTCGACCCGGGTTCGTGCCGCTCTTCGTGAAATCTTGATTATGCCCAGACGGTATGTTGCACGATTTTGTTGTCTGTGCTTGCGATGTCGGGGCCCTCCTTAGCCGTGTGGTAAGACGCGCGGCTACTAAGCAAGACCATGCTGAGGGTGGCTGGGTTCGATTCCCGGTGCCGGTCTAGGCAATTTTCGGATTGGAAATTGTCTCGACTTCCCTGGGCATAAAAGTATCATCGTGTTAGCCTCATGATATACGAATGCAAAAATGGTAACCTGGCTTAGAAACCTCGCAGTTAATAACTGTGAAAGTGCTTAATGAAACACTAAGATGCGAGGCGGCTCTCTCCCAGTGTGGGGACGTAATGCCAATAAGAAGAAGAAGAAGAAGAAGAAGAAGAAGAAGCTTGCGATGTACATACTGGATTTGTTGGTTTACCGATTTTAACAGTGCCTGGTGAAATTCAGTTTTTCAATAGATTAGTAATTTTAATCCATTGTTTTTAATAGTTGAGCAAAATCTTAAATAGTTCACTTGTCATAAGACGAGTTTATACAATCCCATTGAATTCCACCACTTAATTGTATCTTGACTGATACGTATTTCGACTTCAACACTAAGGCCGTCTTCAGTGTCTCGTACTTGACTCAACTCTAAGTCGAGTCAAGTACGAGACACTGAAGACGGCCTTACTGTTGAGGTCGAAATACGTATCTGTCAAGATACAATTAAGTGGTGGAATTCAATGGGATTGTATAAACTCGTCTTATGACAAGTGAAGACATTCCACTAAAAAGCTCAAAATAATTTTCTTAACTTAAATAGTTTCTTAATAGATGATACCAAAATCTCCTTATCGGTTGGAAGACGGTCGAGATATTAGCCCATTTACTGAACACTTTTCGTGACGGTCTCAAATTTGAATCTGCAGAATGACCTATCTTCCCGGAGGACTTAATCCTATGTCAAAACATGATGTTTCGATCATTCCTCGAAGACACTAACAGAGAAGGTGGGGTTGCTTCTTCTTCCCTATCAGTGTCTGGGGTTTGCTCCACCAGAGACAGAGAATGTCCGGAAGTGCATATTCGGTCGAGTGCCTGTTTACCAAGAAGATTCAGCTCACAACTATTTCTGTGCCCTAGCGAAGGCTTCAAACAAAACAGTGCACTGTGGTCCTACGGAAATTTTGGAGGGATGGTCTTTCAGAAATGTAGGGGGTTGGTGTCAGGCTCTGTAAATCAGACTTTAAAACTATGCGACGAAAAGCGCCAATCGATTGATAGCTCCAAAGTCCAATGTGAACATTTTGAATTGATCTTATTAGTTTAGGTTAACATAATTTTTGTACATTCTAAGCCAGACCTACTCAAAATTGCGTCGAATTTTGAAACAATTTGAAAATGAGTAGGTAAAATACCTTTACATTAATAACATGATAATTTCACAAGATTTAGGTGTTCCGTTTATAATATGAAATCATTATTTTATTGGGTAGGCTTTGTTCAATGTTTGGGTCGTTTAATTTTGAACGAAAACTATTCGATGATGAATTCGACGCATAACATCTTACTACTTTAGGTGATTTAGGTGTTCCGTTTATAATATGAAATCATTATTTTATTGGGTAGGCTTTGTTCAATGTTTGGGTCGTTTAATTTTGAACGAAAACTATTCGATGACGAATTCGACGCATAACATCTTACTACTGTTGCGACTATTAACCTAAACCAACTATTTGAAAGCACAATATAGGATATTTTAGTATCAATTCCATTTTCACAATCCGTTACTGTACTTTAATACTGATCCTATTAACGACAATTTACAGCTCATACGAGAACGCCCGGTTGCGACGTGACCAACTCACGAGTACCTTCTCTTCAACTACTTTCAACCACTTTACAGCAACTATCCAAGACGATTTTCTCGTACTTTCCAAATGGGTGACAGTAGCAATCGATACCATACCAGAAATAATGCCACGCAATTCCCCCTTTTCCCATTCAGATGAAAACATGACCCGTTGCTACGGGGAGCTGGGCTGTCTGAACATCACCAAAGAATGGTACCACCTGATCTTCCGACCGTTCAACGTGTTCCCACTGCCACGGAGTGTGATCAACACCCGGTTTATTCTGTACACGGAGAAGAACCCAACGGATGGCCAGCTGCTCCAGGCCGAAACGAAGGAGACCATCATGAAGAGCCAGTTCCGCTCCGAATGGGACACCAAGTTCATCATCCACGGGTTTATTGATACCCCGCTGTCCAACTGGGTGTCGGAAATGCGCGACGAACTGATCACGCGCGGTGGTCTCAACGTGATAGTTGTGGACTGGGCCGGTGGATCACTGCCTCTCTACACGCAAGCCACGGCAAACACTAGACTGGTAGGATTAGAGATAGCGTATCTGATCAAGAAATTGGCGGAATACAAAGGACTCAGACCGGAAGACGTTCATCTCATTGGGCACTCATTGGGTGCACATACTGCAGGGTACGCTGCCGAAAGAATTCCAGGCTTGGGAAGAATTACAGGGCTAGATCCAGCTGAACCATATTTCCAGGGGATGGACCCAATTGTAAGGCTTGACCCTTCGGACGCCGCTCTGGTGGATGTGATCCATACGGATGGTCGTAGTGTGTTCCGGCTGGAGATACCGGGGTACGGAATGTCCCACACATGCGGACATTTGGACTTCTATCCGAATAACGGTAAAGAACAACCGGGCTGTGCCCTCTCGCAAGAAGGAGCTGCCACCATTCCGCTAACGCTGATCAAAGACGGTATAGAGGAGGCGTCCCGTGTTCTCCTAGCTTGTAATCACATTAGAGCCATTAAATTATTTATCGATAGTATTAACGGAAAATGTCCGTATGTAGGTAAGTGGTATGAAGGCGTCAATTTACACCCGATTCAAATTCAAAATTTCATATAACTGATCAATCAATGGAGCAATTTTGCATACTTTTCATGAGTTTGTTTCACACAGCAGTAGAATGGAATCGGATGTATTCCTATTTTATTTCTTAATGCTGAAACTCATAAACAAATCTCCTTAGCCCATCGCTGCCCTTCCTATCAGCACTTCCTGAGTGGGAACTGCTTCAAATGCACTTCCGGAAACTGCGCCCTGATGGGCTACCATGCGTCGCTTCCAATCACAACCACCAAACAGAACATTTCAGAGAACGATATTGCCGTCGGCTCATCGATCCCGGTGGCACCCCAACCGGGCAAGTACTTCCTAGCTACAGGACGCGATTTCCCCTTTTGTCGTAAGTTTCAATGATTCTTCGTAACAAGGACCGACTTCGCTTCTCACCCAATTTCTTCCTTTCCAGAGCGTCACTACCGGTTCACGATCGAGCTTGCCAAGCCAAAATCGGCCGAACAGTGGGTCCAGGGTCACCTAACGGCGGGAATTTTCTCCGAGCGAGGAGCGATCCGAAGTATGGATCTCACGCCGAAGGGTACGGCGCGGTTCGAACACGGAACCGTCTACCAGGTAGTGGTGACCAATCCACACGATCTGGGCGATCGCATTCGAAAGGTGGAATTGTCCTGGGCGCACGACATGAACGTGTTAGAGCCGACCACGCTGTGCCTATTTTGGTGCAACAATCACCTCTACGTCAAATCGATTCAGGTCGAAACTATGCAGATGCCATCTCGAGAGTGAGTCGGATTTTATTTCTTCAATCTTATTTTAAACAAATCAGTAGGATTTGAACCCATGACATTTATTTTTAATCTGAACATAATAAAACTGCTCATGGAAAAAATGTTAATTTCACATTTTTGTTATTCAACACAGGAAGCGCAACACCGAATATTCAAACAAGCTGTGCGCTCCGAAGCGCGAGTTTGCCGACATTGCCAGCCGTGGTTCGTACTCTTTCTACGACAACTGTAAACGATGAAACGGAAGTTTTACTGGTTTTGCTGATACCGTTGAAATACTCTCGTGAAGTTTGAGCGTTATACATAGCTAGAGAAACCTATCGACGCTTTCCCCGATTAGAACCCGTTGCAGCAGAGATACATATATGGAAGAATTCAATGTTGCTGTTGTACGGATCGGTTATCCATAATAATTAATTTTTTTGGTACATTCAAAGTTAATTGCCTATATGCCGGGTATTAAGCCACCCGGAGTGGAAATTAATTACTATGTCTGAAACTTGATTATGCATATGTACAACATGTGATAGATTTAGTTCGGAAAAGGTATTGGAGGGTAACCGCCCCTTCGGTGGGGTTTGATCCCACGACCCCAGTTCGCATGACAGGTGCTTTCCCTACTAAGCTACGAAGGACCTCCGTCGTCCACCGCAGCTTAGCGGGTACTGATGAAACCAAATTCCCAGCACCAGGTACCAGCCGATCTCTCGCAATACATTTTCAGAACTAACTCTCTCAAATGTATTTTTGTACACAATGTCAACCAAGTAGGATGAGTATTTAATATTGTCCGGCTCCTACACACTTGCTTCATCAGCAACGGCGCTCAATGAAGTAGGGTTGTGTGAGGTTGTGCCAGTTTGGTCGTCAGATCCCAACACGACCACACAAGCGAAGAGAGATCGCCACTCGAGATCAGTACATTCAAAGTTAATTGCCTATATGCCGGGTATTAAGGCACCCGGAGTGGAAATTAATTACTATGTCTGAAACTTGATTATGCATATGTACAACATGTGATAGATTTAGTTCGGAAAAGGTATTGGAGGGTAACCGCCCCTTCGGTGGGGTTTGATCCCACGACCCCAGTTCGCATGACAGGTGCTTTCCCTACTAAGCTACGAAGGACCTCCGTCGTCCACCGCAGCTTAGCGGGTACTGATGAAACCAAATTCCCAGCACCAGGTACCAGCCGATCTCTCGCAATACATTTTCAGAACTAACTCTCTCAAATGTATTTTTTGTACACAATGTCAACCAAGTAGGATGAGTATTTAATATTGTCCGGCTCCTACACACTTGCTTCATCAGCAACGGCGCTCAATGAAGTAGGGTTGTGTCAGGTTGTGCCAGTTTGGTCGTCAGATCAACACGACCACACAAGCGAAGAGATCGCCACTCGAGATCAGTACATTCAAAGTTAATTGCCTATATGCCGGGTATTAAGCCACGGGTGGAAATTAAGGTCCTTCGTAGCTTAGTAGGGAAAGCACCTGTCATGCGAACTGGGGTCGTGGGATCAAACCCCACCGAAGGGGCGGTTACCCTCAATACCTTTTCCGAACTAAATCTATCACATGTTGTACATATGCATAATCAAGTTTCAGACATAGTAATTAATTTCCACTCCGGGTGGCTTAATACCCGGCATATAGGCAATTAACTTTGAATGTACTGATCTCGAGTGGCGATCTCTCTTCGCTTGTGTGGTCGTGTTGGGATCTGACGACCAAACTGGCACAACCTCACACAACCCTACTTCATTGAGCGCCGTTGCTGATGAAGCAAGTGTGTAGGAGCCGGACAATATTAAATACTCATCCTACTTGGTTGACATTGTGTACAAAATACATTTGAGAGAGTTAGTTCTGAAAATGTATTGCGAGAGATCGGCTGGTACCTGGTGCTGGGAATTTGGTTTCATCAGTACCCGCTAAGCTGCGGTGGACGACGGAGGTCCTTCGTAGCTTAGTAGGAAAGCACCTGTCATGCGAACTGGGGTCGTGGGATCAAACCCCACCGAAGGGGCGGTTACCCTCAATACCTTTTCCGAACTAAATCTATCACATGTTGTACATATGCATAATCAAGTTTCAGACATAGTAATTAATTTCCACTCCGGGTGGCTTAATACCCGGCATATAGGCAATTAACTTTGAATGTACTGAACTCGAGTGGCGATCTCTTATCGCTTATGTGGTCGGGTTGGGATCTGACGACCAACTGGCACAACCTCACACAACCCTACTTCATTGAGCGCCGTTGCTGATGAAGCAAGTGTGTAGGAGCCGGACAATATTAAATACTCATCCTACTTGGTTGACATTGTGTACAAAAATACATTTGAGAGAGTTAGTTCTGAAAATGTATTGCGAGAGATCGGCTGGTACCTGGTGCTGGGAATTTGGTTTCATCAGTACCCGCTAAGCTGCGGTGGACGACGGAGGTCCTTCGTAGCTTAGTAGGGAAAGCACCTGTCATGCGAACTGGGGTCGTGGGATCAAACCCCACCGAAGGGCGGTTACCCTCAATACCTTTCCGAACTAAATCTATCACATGTTGTACATATGCATAATCAAGTTTCAGACATAGTAATTAATTTCCACCCGGGTGGCTTAATACCCGCATATAGGCAATTAACTTTGAATGTACTGATCTCGAGTGGCGATCTCTCTTCGCTTGTGTGGTCGTGTTGGGATCTGACGACCAAACTGGCACAACCTCACACAACCCTACTTCATTGAGCGCCGTTGCTGATGAAGCAAGTGTGTAGGAGCCGGACAATATTAAATACTCATCCTACTTGGTTGACATTGTGTACAAAAATACATTTGAGAGAGTTAGTTCTGAAAATGTATTGCGAGAGATCGGCTGGTACCTGGTGCTGGGAATTTGGTTTCATCAGTACCCGCTAAGCTGCGGTGGACGACGGAGGTCCTTCGTAGCTTAGTAGGGAAAGCACCTGTCATGCGAACTGGGGTCGTGGGATCAAACCCCACCGAAGGGGCGGTTACCCTCCAATACCTTTTCCGAACTAAATCTATCACATGTTGTACATATGCATAATTAATTTTTTTGATCGATCGAGAGGCACACTTATCGAAATTCTTATTCAGTTCGTACAAAATGTGTTTCCGTCTAATCGTAGAATTTCATGTCGTAGGAGAAAAAGCTTCATATGTGATTTTAAGTGCGTTTATATACTTTTTCCTCTGAATTGAATGGCTGATGCAATTGAATGAATGGACAGAAACGTGACAGGCATGATTGAATTTTGAATGAACGCAGATTTGTTGAGAAAGGAAAGTCATTTATTTTTGTCTAGTTAAGAATCGAATACAAGTACCATAAAACCACGTGTTCCCTACAAGCATATTCAATTGTACAAATTTCTTCATAGAACAATTTAAACAAAAACGTAACTATTTCCCGCGTGCTTTTATCATACTTTGTAAACAAACGGTTGATTATTTAGAAGTTATAAGAATATTTCTATGAAATTTATTTACTCCATTGTCTTGAAACTTGAAAAATTTACCTGTTGTTATGGTTAAATTTTCATTTCTAAATTCTTAGCTTTTACTGTTTCTGTAGAGAAGAAAATCATTATTGATCCTGTCTAGTGGAATGTTCTCAACTGTCCATAAGACGAATTAGAGCTTTCACACTGAATTCCATTACTGGATTATGAACCAGCAATCAGCATCATATAGCTAAATGGTAAGGCCGGCATTAATGTGTCGAATTTGACTCAACCAAGTACGATGCATAGAAGATGGTCTTTAAAGTCAATGTCAAACAACGAGTCAGTAGAATTACAATCCGGTAATGGAATTATATAAAAAGTAATAACTCATCTTATTGAAAGGCTGTTTCTATAGTTGTGAGGTGATAGTAATGAAAGCTTTCAACAACAACTTTGAAGTTTGATTATGCATAACAAAATTTATTTGCGATCTACTTTATAAAATCAGACACTTTTCTACATTCCTTAGAATAAACGCTAAGATATGTGATACATTCTTCAAATAAATTATAAAATCAGACGACATAGTCAGTTTCTCTTCCATATCACATCTCCCGCTTCATCAGTCGAATAATGCGATCATTTTTCAAAATTTTCTCCAACGTCCAGCGTTTTTCCGGATTTACCTGAAACATCATCTCACACAGTGTCTGAATCTCGTCCTGATATCCCCTTCGGACGCAATCAACCCGTGGCGTCACAAATCGTTCCTTACCGTCATCTCCTATCACCAGACAGTTCTCCATGAATGGATGCTCCAGCATGCACAGCTCGTAGAAGATAATCCCCAATGGCCATATGTCGCTTTTGTAATCGTACGCTTTTCCACTGGCCACTTCCGGGGCCATGTACAGCGGTGTTCCAACTATCGTCATATTGAGTTCCTCGCCCGGGATCGCATTTGTGAAAATTTTTGCTATGCCAAAATCGGCCAACTTCAACCGGTTGTCGGCATCGATCAGAACATTTTCCGGCTTTAGGTCACGGTGGATTACTTTACGTTGGTGTAGATACTGAAGGGCCTCTGCAATGTCTCCGAACTTTGCCATTACAGAACGTTGACATAGGTACTCATTGTGCTTTGAACGCCGCTCCAGAAACTTTGCCAGATTTCCACGTTCAGCAAATTCCGTTACCATGTTCCACGAGTCTTCGGTTTGAAAGAAACCGAAGTAACGAAGAATGCGTGGATGGTTCACCTGCGACAGAATGGTGTGCTCTTTGAGTACCGCCTGGTAGGCATAGTCTGGGCTGCTGTATGGAATAGATTTTACCACGGTACGGCGGCTTCTTTTGTCTTTCTTATTGCGAAACAAACACACGTGGCTGCATTTAACGGAGAAGAAATAGGATATGATTAATTTTGAAGATTTATTTTTGGTTGTCAGCTTTCAGGCTTATTTCTATAATAGGTAACGTTTTCTTTTAAAAATTGGTGTCAGGAAGTCATTAAGCAATCAAAAATGGTAAGAATGCAGTTATAACAAACTCTTCTTCTTATTCTTATTGGCATTACATCCCCACACTGGGACAGAGCCGCCTCGCAGCTTAGTGCTCAGTGCGAGCCAGGTTACCATTTTTGCATTCGTATATCATGAGGCTAACACGATGATACTTTTATGACCAGGGAAGTCGAGACAGTTTCCAATCAGAAAATTGACTAGACCGGAACCGGGAATCGAACCCAGCCACCCTCAGCATGGTCTTGCTTTGTAGCCGCGCGTCTTACCGCACGGCCAACGAGGGCAAACAAACTACACCCCTGGAAATAAGTAAAAGTAAAAGAGGATAAAAGTTATTTAGTAAAATTAATTTTTATTTTACTTTTGATGTTTACATATTGTAATATGGTAATATATTAAGTGATCGACCTAGGTCCTCCTTCTTTGTGTCGTATTTAAAATTTCTAGTCCTAACTGTCGCGACCAAGCTTTCATTCTATGCCGCTTTAATACAGCGACCGGGGTTGGATGAATGAAGCAATGAAGATGAGGAGGACCAATGCGTCAGCACCAGATATACTCCCGAGGAAGGTAGCTTCATGAGAGAACAGTTTCAAAGTGCTTAGTGAAGAATGCTTCCTCGCTCCATATGACACTGCTGTACGAAACAGCCGGAGAGTGAAATCAAGCACTCACTTATAGTGAGTTGCGCATTTCAGTTGGAATGAATGTGTAAAAGAGAGGTATATGATGCATTCTCTCTCTTCCTCGCTAATATGGTTTTGCATATACACAACACCTTGCACAACACTCACTCGCATCTGAAACACTGCCGATGAAAGAAGGAAGCATCTTCCTTTCACGCTGCCCTACTGAACAATGGCTCCTCGGCACTACCCGGCTTGTGAAGATACCACCTTCAAAACTCCCCACTTTCAATGTATAAAACGAATGCTTTATATTTGCCTCTTCCCTTGTTCGTGCAGCCAGCAACACGTCGTCAAGCGCACATCAATCGGTGCACCGAAATTGAAACCTCACTACGGGCTAAAAACGAAGCATTCGTTCGTTTTTGAACGAATTTTCCAAGGCCTGTACAGCGAGCATAAAGGTTCCCCCAAACACGACAGTCGTGTCACGATTCTATCACTTGGCGACAGCGATTCTGTCGCCATTGGTTTGGAAGGGTATATAGAACATTGCCTGCAGCGACCCAATGATAGAATCGCGGTGACTAGTTGTCGCCGTCGCGGCTATGAAATCGCTAAAGGTTACTCCTGACGGAATCCAAGATTCAAAGTGCTCGCGTTTTCGGGGGCACACCACTCGATACGGAAGCAACGCACAACTGTAATTTTTGTTGACTTAGCATTGCTGCGTCGCAGCATGCGTGAAATAATAAAAATGACAGTTGTGCGTTGCTTCCGTATCGAATGGTGTGCCCCCGAAAACGCGAGCACCTTGAAACATGGATTCCGTCAGGAGTGACCTTAAGTCTGGGGGAGCCTTAAAACCTGACTGTCATCGTCCTGATAATAGCAGAGGCAACCACCTGTTGGTTGCAGCGAGGAGAACCTCACAAACCTCGCTGCAAAGCCAACCGCAAGGCCAAGCCGTCTGCTATTCCACTCCAACGCACGCCTCCTTCACGATGTACATGGCAGAGCTCCAGTTGCTGCCGATGTCGATGTGTTGCCTGTTGCCTCCATCCCAGCTGCTGCCGATGTGTCGCCTCCAGTCCAGGGTCCAGGGCTGTTCCAGCGACTGCCGATGTTTCACCTCCAGCTCTGTGTCTATCCTGCTGCTCCGACGCGAGTCTGTTCACATACTTACGCCGAAAAATCGAAATCAAATTTTAGTTAAAAATACATTTATTTTCCATTTTTCGTCGTACACATTATTTTTATAGCATTTCAAGTGGTTGGCCTTTGGGCCCTTCAACTTAAGTTTAGTTTCTAATTTTAATTGTTTAAATTTTAATTTATACAAGTTTATCTAATTTTTCAAAATAGCCTTAAAGAAGCATTGGTTAATTTTTAAAATTTGTGTAACCTAACTATTTACACAAATATTTACAATAATAATTTGATAACCTAGATTGGAACAAGCGCCCTAATTGAAGCTTGGTCCGAAGATAAGCAACGAACCCTAAACCGATCTCTACACTAACCAAAGCGTTCTTGTAGTGTTTTAATACCGGTCAGACGGTGGACCTCAGAAGTTGGCGTCCTCCTGGGAGGGGTGTTATGGAACGTACACACGGTCAAGCAGTTTGACCAACATTGACTCCACCTCTCGTTTATTCAAACATCCATAAAGTTTCACCAACAGCGGCACGAACAATCAATTTATTCGACCAACAATATCACACACGAACAACCGAAGTGCCAACTTGAGCACCAACCATCAAAAAATATATGGGGGTTTGTGCAACTTCACTACAAATGCTCAAACATGTTCGGCGAACCTTGACTCCACCCCCGACAACTCAAACCAAAATCAAACCGTTTTAATTTTTTCCAACCGAGCCGCCAACTGTCAAATGGTTGTTCGAACAACTTCACACACGTTCAAACAAAACAGCAACCAAAGCGTTTTCTCGGGGGCGAAGTCAATGTTCGTCAAACTGCTTGACTGGCGTGTACGTTCCATTAAGGATCATCCTCAGGAATTTGTTCAGCACACTTTGGAGTATCGAAATCAAATGATGCGTTATTATTATTATTTATTCAGACTAAGGCCGAAGTGGCATGTGCGGTATATAAGAGTCTTCTCCATTCGGCTCGGTCCATGGCTACACGTCGCCAACCACGCAGTCTACGGAGGGTCCGCAAGTCATGTTCCACCTGATCGATCCACCTTGCCCGCTGCGCATCTCGCCTTCTTGTGCCCGTCGGATCGTTGTCGAGAACCATTTTCACCGGGTTATTGTCCGACATTCTGGCTACGTGCCCGGCCCACCGCAGTCGTCCGATTTTCGCGGTGTGAACGATGGGTGGTTCTCCCAACAGCTGATGCAATTCGTGGTTCATTCGCCTCCTCCACGTACCGTCCGCGATCTGCACCCCACCATAGATGGTACGCAGCACTTTCCTTTCGAAAACTCTGAGTGCGCGTTGGTCCTCCACGAGCATCGTCCAGGTCTCGTGTCCGTAGAGGACTACAGGTCTAATGAGCGTTTTGTAGATTGTCAGTTTGGTACGGTGGCGAACTCTATTCGATCGGAGCGTTATGCGGAGTCCAAAGTATGTACGATTTCCAGCCACTATGCGTCTCCGAATTTCTCTGCTGGTATCATTTTCGGCAGTCACCAGTGAGCCCAAGTACACAAATTCTTCTACCACCTACCACCTTCGTCACCACC
The DNA here is from genome assembly GCF_024139115.2 of Armigeres subalbatus. Classification (NCBI taxonomy): domain Eukaryota; kingdom Metazoa; phylum Arthropoda; class Insecta; order Diptera; family Culicidae; genus Armigeres; species Armigeres subalbatus. The sequence continues at coordinate 40,453 of NW_026943133.1, forward strand.
GATGCCAACTCGCGGTGGGTGGCCTACATTGTCTTCTCTTGAACCTCTTCCTATCATGTACTTCGTCTTCGACGTGTTGATGACTAGTCCGATCTGCTTGGCTTCCCTCTTCATTCTGATGTAGGCTTCCTCCATCTTCTCAAAGTTACGTGCCATAATATCTATGTCATCGGCGAAGCCAAATAGCTGGACGGTCTTATTGAAAATTGTACCACTCGTGTTAATCCCTGCTCTTCGTATTACCCCTTCCAAAGCGATGTTGAATAGCAGACACGAAAGACCATCACCTTGCCGTCACCCTGTGCGGGTTTCGAAGGGACTCGAGAATGCCCCTGAAACTCGAACTACGCGCATCACCCGATCCATAGTCGCTTTGATCAACCGTGTCAGATTATCCGGAAATCCGTTTTCGTGCATTAGCTGCCATAGGTCCCGATCGATTGTATCATATGCGGCCTTGAAGTTGATGAATAGATGATGTGTGGGCACGTTGTATTCGCGGCATTTCTGCAGTACTTGGCGAATGGCGAACACCTGGTCCGTGCCCGTGGTGGAGCGTTCGCCCATAAAATCAGCCTGGTACTGCCCCACGAACTCCCTTGCAATTGGTGCTAGTCGACGGCATAAAATTTGGGAGAGTACCTTGTAGGCGGCGTTCAGCAATGTGATTGCGCGGTAGTTGCTACAATCCAGCTTATCGCCTTTTTTGTAGATGGGACACACGACACCTTCCATCCACTCCTGCGGCAAAACTTCCTCCTCCCAAATCTTGGTAATGACCCAGTGCAGCGCTCTAGCCAGTGATGAATGGACAACGTATAAATCGTTCGGTTTTGAATCATTCGCTTTCGTTCCTCTGACGATTCGTCAAAAGACTGTTAGAACAAAATAGCAATATTTTTTTTTTAAATCTTTATTTAGGTGTTTTTTTTTATTCTAGTTTAAGTTCAACACCGCAAAATAGCAATAGGCGTTCTTCGATAAAGATTCGATTATTTTTTAAACACAATTTCGAATATAATACTGCATTTCAAAATGCATAATAGCCTATTCAGATTACGCCATTAATGACATAATAATTGGCGTTTCAGGGTAAATACGCTTTATGATGTCATTATTTACGTAATATTCCATACATTTTGCGCTGTCAAAAGATACCCGCTAAAAAGAATTTATTACGAACAATTATTACGAGAGAGCTTTCGTTCTAACTGGGATGCAGGGAGAAATTCAACAAAACAAAACTGACAAGCGTCACGCTCTCTTTGCCAGAGAGAAAATTCTCTCTGTTTTCATTTCGTTTCGTAGTTGACAGTCATGCTCTTTCTGTCGCAGCAGGGTCGAATGCATGTTAGATGGAAATCTTCTGAGCGCTGAAGAATAACTCGGATTGTGATGGTTTTGTGGAAAGCATTTTATATGATGAAAAATAATGATGATAATTATTTATTCTCCACTTATTCAACATGAATTGTTTAAAAAACAGATGCTCTCTAGAATTAACATGAAGTATTTACTTACTTCATAAATACAATACATTTAAATGTTACAATAAATTCTTTTATACGTTTATTGTTTCCCTGTATTTTGTATTTTACATTATAATTAGAAACTAATATTCTAGTTAACGTATTCGCACAATGAGGCAAGCATTTTTGAAGATAAAATTAAAATGATTTCTAAAACATTGTTGTATTGATAGAACAACAAATGAATACAATTGAATAACAATACACTTTGTTGTCAAAAAATAAATAAATCGAAATTGTAATTTACGAAATGTTCCGAATTTCAAGTAATAATTCAAAAATCAAAAACGACATTATTTCATACAAATTTACTTGAAAAAGGCAATTTGTAAAATATTTTTTATTATTTGCTTTTTTTGTGTGATTTACTTTGAGAGTGTATGTCCTCAGCACTTTGACAGTTTACTCCAGATGTTTATGTTTTCTTTCTCAACCTCGATCTCAACTATAAATAAAATGTGTTGCGTGTAGACATTATTCCATCTTTTTATTCCTTCTGAAGAAGTACATTGTGATATTTAATTGGAAATTGTGATATGAAAATGAAAACAGTTTGCAATAAGGGTTGGGTGTCGGAGCAAAAAACAAAGTGCCATTTTCTTTTAGCTTCTCATCTGGAGCTCGTCTGGGGCGGTGCTGTTTTCGATTTAGCCGGACCGGAATGCAAGGTAGGAGATGATTAGATATCCGGCAAGAATATACGATGATTACCGTATCGGAATAGATTACTATTCATATTCATTCAAATTAACTCCCGTTAGGAAAAACACATCCTCTAAACCATTATGGAAGTCATCAAGAATATGATATTCAGCCAAGGCTACTCTCATCGTTATTTAAAAATTAGGATCAAAAACAAGATCAAGGGTAAGTGTTTGTTGATTCATGAGCTTCGCAATATAAAACAGAATGTTTCTTTTCTATACTACAGGAAAACTTAATCATAAGAGGTGCAGAGGTGGAAAGTGTAATGAGAATGTCCGCAATAATCCAGCACAGTAATTAGGAATGTATCGTTCCACGACCTCGCAGGAGGAAATCACCCATTTCGAATGCATCCTTCATCAATAGTTTCCGTGGAATCCAACTAATTGTGATATAGTTTTAATTTAACATATATAATTGATGTTGTGTCTCCAGATAATGTGTTAATCGAACGAAGTCCATAAATTGAAATGTTAAATTTTTTATTTAAATATTTAAGTTTTATTGTGTGTTAAAATCAAATTTAGTTTAAGTTAAAATAACATTAAGTTGATATTATGTAGTACTACACACTTAAAATAAATCGCCGAATTCGGTAAAATTTTACCGAAATCTCAACAGCAGAACTGTTCGGTAAATAAGTTTACTGATTTTCGGTGATTTTGACAGTTGAACAATGGAAAAAATTACAAAAAATCTGTAAAATAATTACCGAACAGATCTGCTGTTGAGATTTCGGTAAAATTTACCGAATACGGTGAATTGAGTTAAGTGTGTATCCTGTACTATCCCATTAATTCCACCACTGCATTCTAACTTAACCGACACGCGTTTCAACGTCAACAGTAAGGCTGTCTTGAGTGTCTCGTACTTGGCTCGAGTCGAGTACGAGACACTACTGCCGAGGTCTAAATATGTTTTTGTAAAGTTACAATCAAGTGGTGGTATTTATTGGGATAGCACTAACTCGTCTTATTATTGTGCTTCCAGTTGAAAACCGAAGTGAGCTCTCGCGACAATTGAGTTTTTCCTTATTTCCTGATGTCGCAACTGCATCGCGACTAGTGCGCATCTATGCCACCGTCGTGCGCCATGATGCGCACTAGTCGCGACGTAGTTGCGACAAACGGAAACGGGAGAAAACTCCATTGTCGCGAGAGCTCACTTCGGTTTTCAACTGGAAGTACAATATATCTTACAAGTGAAGACATGCAACTAAAAAGCTCAAAATAATTTTCTATATCAAAATTAATTGTTTTTCACGTATCAATAAAAAATGGTAATACATAAAACTGTACTATATTTCTATTGTAGTATTGGAGCAAAATGTATTTTATATCATATTGTACTTTTACAGTAAAACAATAAAAAAAGTAATAGAAAACATTTAAAACACGTTATTTTCTATTGTTTTGTCCTTCGAAATCGTCTCATTGAAGAACCGTAAAATCTATTGTTTTGCTCTAAATTTTGTATGGAAAATTTTCAAATTTTTTATTGTAAAGATACATAACAACCCCTATTTTTTTTTGTAAAAGTGCCATTTACCATTCATTTTATCGTGGAAAACCATTGTTTCTTATGTGATTTAATTGTCAAAATTCCATTACATTCAATGGTAATTACTATGTTTTGAATGGTGTTGTAACAATAAAAGCCATGGTATTTCAATGGTATTTTTTATCCGGGAACACCATCAATAGGTAGGTGAAGGTTCCCGCTACCTGTTGGTGATGTTGGTTTGCGTGGGAGAGCTATCAGATTCGTCAAATCGTCGTTTGAATCTTTGTTTACAAAAGCAGATAAGTCGTTTTTGAAAATTTTGTCTTGATTTGTTATCTTTGGAGGAAAACCAAAGCAGAAAAAATCATGAAAACCTGAGAATCTCCGATGATGATAACAGTATAAATGAAAACCTAATGTTGCTTCTGAAAACATTACGTATAGGAAATCCTGTGAGAACAACACCAAAGAAAATCGAATCAATTTTCTTGAGTACCCCGGAGTTTTTCGTTCGGAATTCTTGAAGTAGTTGAAGAAGTTGTGCTTAGGTTTATCACTCTGGAATGTGGAGATAGCGCTGGTAGAGTCTACAAGTACGAAGATGTGTTCCCTGGACGGGTAGATAACGGCGCCTTCAGCCGAAGAAATGCGCTACATATCTGGGAGGCGGTCCGAGATAGTGAAGCCGGTCCCAGTGACCCCAATACCAACTCCACCCATCCGTAAACCGACCTTCTAAGAGTCACGGAATTGCAAATTATTTATATTCACCGCAGGCCATAGTGTGTATTCTCCTGCAGTGGCTGCGGTTAACGAGCCGGCTAGTGGCAGATGGCTACCAGCGCACGGTGGCAAAAATGCAGAATGCCAGCCTCGGCACAGGTAGACTCGGCTGGTGTTGCGAGTAACAATTCTGAGGCGGCTCGAACGTAGGAATTGAAGGACCTATTGTTGTTTTTTTGATGAGGATGAGACAAGGTCCGAACCATTGACGAATACATTCGTTAATGTCCGAACCACGTTGTCTCTGGTCCGACAATTTATTTTGAGTTCGTGGCAGTACAAAAGAAACGAGAGGCTCCGATCAATGGAGACATCGAGAACTTCCAAAATCTTGTTGATGGAAATGGGTTAGTCACCCAACCAGCGGAATGAGGAAGTGTCCTCGAACGCATTTGCTAGTGGTCAGAGTCTACCAAGTTCCGGAAAAAAGCAAGTTGCTGGAAAATCCCCATTCTTGCCACTGTTAGAAGTCCTGATGAATGCCTTGGAAATGTTCTAGATCCGCGTGCTTGTCGTCGTTGTAGGCGTTGTGCAGTACATCTTCCAGATATGCGACGTATGTGCCCGTGCCGTATCCCGGGCGGAATGCTTGATAGCGAAAGCCGAACCTATTATCGACTTCTAATTTACAGCCGCTGATTTACATTTACAGGATTGCAAATCTTTCCACAGCTTTGAAGGCCAGTACATTGTGACATCTCGAGAGGAAATGTTGTTTTTGTGGATGGGTACAACGAGGCTTTTCCGCCATTCATCCGGAAAAATTCGATCAGACCAAGCTTGGTTGATCAACCCCAGAGCAAGGTTTTGGCGGAGTTGGGAAAGTTTTTGATGATGAAATAACCAACCATATCGAAACATGATGATTTTCCATTACTCATTGAGAGGGCGAAGGCAGCTCTGAGGCGGAAAACGCAGAATTGAAATTGGCGTTTTGTGAATCCGGGGAGACTTGAAAGATGGAGAGTGGCCGCTGAATCTCAGGTGGATAATCGCTAACGGAAACTAAATGAATTACAATTATTTGTATTATACATTATTAATTATTTCATGGAACGAAAACTTATTTCGAATTTCAGATTATTGAAGCCTTGATATTCGATGATATCAAAAATGTATGGTTTTGAGTAATTTTCTATTTCCAGTATACCTCTGAAGCCCCATATAGACAAATACAGACATTTTACTGAGATTAACACAGATAGGGGGAATGACGGCTTTGGCAGGTTTTGTTCTATTATTGGCAGGGGGGTTTTTAAGGACTGATTTTGCTGAAATTTGGCCTGAACATTCTTTGCATATCAAAGAATATTGTGGCCAAATTTCATAAAATTCGGTCGACAAAAACCCCCCTGCCAATAATAGAACAAAACCTGCCAAAGCCGTCTGTTCCCCTATTTAAAAATTGTATCTGGCATCCCTGTTCCAGAAATAATCTGGACTTAAACAAATCTTAGCGGAAAGAATAATTTGAGAAGTTTTCTACGATTCTCTGGAAAAATGTTGCTTTTCCAAGATTGCTTAAGGATAACTAAGAAGAAGCATGACATACATATTTGAATTCTCAATTATCGAACATTTTTACAAGCTTCATGGATCACAGAAATATATATGAATCTTCAATGGTTTCAATCAATTATTGCTTATTATTGGTTATGGATCTAGTGATCCAAAGCAAACTTTGAAGAAATCGTATGATTGTCAAAGAATCTTTTGAGAGCTCAAAATTTCTTACGGGCCAGATTTCAAGTGGACTTTATAATGTCTGTGGTTCCTCAGATTTCAATAAAACTTTTCAGGTTTGTAGAAAACCTTTTTCCTTGGGCTTCCAATAATTCATTTAAAAGCACTCCATCTATCAATACTTTAAAATTTTTTAATTAATCCCGTTTGCTGATTTCAATAACTTTTTTTAACCGTCTAAGACGAATTAAGTACTCTCCATTTAATTCCACTAGTTAATTTTCGTTATCTTTGCAGATACGTATTTCGACCACAACTGTGTGGTCGTCTTCAGTGTCTCGTACTTGACTCGACTTGCCTTTTTTTACCTCTGTAAAACTTTTAGAGCAAGGATATTTCTGATCATTTAGTAATCAAGGTACGATCATTCAATAGATTGCCAATTAATCATTACAGATGAATTCCAAAATATTGATAAACTACTAAATCATTGAACCCAAATTACAAGATGGTCGAAAATATCCTTGCTTTAGACATCTTGAACGCTTTCGAGATTATAAAGTGCTCAAAGTCCTAAAAAATAATCAGTAGTCTATTCATTCAGGATCTAAGAAAACTCTATGATAATACTCTGATTAAATTTGAAATCACCTTTTTATAACATGGGTAGGACAATGCTTTGACTGTCCCACCCAGGAAAATTCGTGTGTAGAACATGTCCTACTTGTCCCACCCACTCCCGGCGCCACTGAAATTCATTATGCTGTCAGTTTACCAATTCGTGCTGAGATTTTGTTTTGGTTCATTTGTATGGATTTGACTGTCGGATTAACGAGAGAAACCTCGATAGTCCGGCCATACATTTGTCGGATCAGCTGGAGTGTACTGTACAACATGTCGTAGCGTGTATGGGGCTCCTTAAGAGCATGCAACCCAGAACGCTGGGACTGTCTTCGAGTGACTTTTCGTAAACGGATCAAATCTTTGGTTAGTGTATCAATGGCACATGTTGTTCACGGCCAGGGACATCGCCTCTCAGTTGGCGTAGGGCTGCTCGTTGATTTCAGGTATCGAATCATTTTAATAGGATGTCTTATCCAGCTTTCCACGAGCGGTAATGGCCGCTAGCTTGCCTGCGGGTTTGTTTCTGATTTGACGTTTGTGGAGGTCAACTGCACCCGAGACTGCACCCACCGTTCCGAGCATTCCAATGTGACCAGCGATGCCAGATTGATTCAACATCAATTCCGTAGATTCACTAAAAAATGTTTGCTGGCCCTATTTCGGCGTTCCTTTACAATCCTAGTATACAGAACATTACACGACTGATCTCTTACTTTTCTCAATGCATAAAAATTAGATAACAACAAGACTACTAACCGTTAAAATTTATAGTTACTGGTCTTGTTATATCCTAACTTTCATAAAAAACCAAAAAGAAATACTATATTCCATTTAGGGGAAAAGACTGCTTTGGCAGGTTTTGTTCTATTATTGTCAAAGGGGTTTTTGTTGACCAAATTTTATGAAATTTGGCCACAATATTCTTTGATATGCAAAGAATGTTTAGGCCAAATTTGAGCATAATCATTAATCAGTCATAAAAAACCCCCGTGACAATAATAGAACAAAACCTGCCAAAGCCGTCATTCCCCGTCAATTCAACTACGTTTTGGTATCATTACAGATACGTATTTCGGTCTCAACTGTGAGGGCGTCTTCAGTGTCTACTACTAAACTAAAGTACACCCGATTCTGTTTTTACACGGCCGTGTAAAAAAATCCCATACACAATTTTTGCAAAGTTGCTCCATTTTGCATGATTCGTCGAGAAATCATGAAACTTTTTTTACACGGATTTTCGAATTTTAAACTGAAAACTTTTTTTACACGGAACGCATCCCCCGTGTAAAAAAAAGAATCGGGTGTACTAAACTCGTCTTAGACAGTTGAAAACATTCCACTAAAAGAGCTTAAATAATTTATCTGAAAAAGAAATAGAGAGTAGAGTGGGGTAAGAGTACGTTTTCGATTTTTTGAAGTAATAAAAAAAGATAAACTAGCAGCACTGCATCAGTTTGACAGGTAAGCATTCTGGCCAACTATTATCATGTGTAATTGTAAACGATTTGAATAAAAAACAAGAGAGATATGGAGTTAGATAATTTTTTGATCGTTTTGCGAAAAATAATTGGATTTCCGCAACTAGTATTTCATTACCATATATACGTTCAATCAGGTGAACATTATACCATTTCGATAACCTATCAGGGCTGGTAGCGACCGATGCAGCTCAAAAAAGTGACTTTAGTGACCAAAACTGACGAAAAAAGGGACCAAATAGTGACTTTCAGTTGCAGAAAAAGTGACCAAATAGTGACTTTCAGTTTCAGTTGCAAGTTCGATGAGACGAAATTAAGCGTTTTTGGGTCGAATGAGAATCATCTTTCACTCACCACTCTTTTGCCTTAGAACGAACTCAGAAGAGAAATGAAAATCGTACACGCTAACTTTTATCTACTCAGAAAAATTGTATTGGCCTTCCTTTTAATCCCACGGAAATTTTATTAAATATCAGTCAAAAACAGTACTCAAAACTATGAGTAGTCCTCCGAGAAAATCAAATTTTTACGCCACTGGAAGTGCGCGAAACATGGTTATCACTCATAAGATCTGTTTTCTTTTCTGAAAAATGATTTCTTGGCAAAAATCTGCGTGAAGGAGCATTCCCTTCACGTGAGAATCAGTGAAAATTAAGTTCACTGGATTAGCTGAATACCTATAGGTATATATTTAAGAAAGATGCACGATTTATCATAGGTGCCACGGAAGTTATTGGAATTTTCAGTGCAAAAAAAACAACAGTACGGATCGTTTGGGTAGAAAACGGAACAACAAATTATGAAGATCCAGTACAACGAGCCTGCGATTGAACGCTCAACCTTCTGCTTATACTGCAGGACTATGCTCTCTGAACTATTTGAATTTTTTTTTTCCAAAATACGCAGATTTCCCTACTTGCTGTACGTATTCATGAACGATTTTTGCTATGGAATTCGAAAGCGCATGCAATATTCAAAATGGGGGGACTTGGTTCTCTCTCTATAACATCTACTCAATAAATATTTTTTTTAGAGCAAACCCTTCATCACATCTGTCAAATCTACAAAAAATAGCCGCTTGAGAACAAATTTATATTTTCTTGAATTTGTTTGCCAAACTTCTCAAGTCTCAGAATCAAGTCTCCTCATATTGTGACAACAACTCAAAATCCAATTATCCTGAAATTGTGGTGGAATGTTGGCATTTTTATCAGTGAAGATCATTTAGCATATTGACGGCTTGTGCTGTGAAAAAATGATAGCATTTTGTCAATATTAGGGGAAGTTGTTCAAATTTTGCTTAAATACATCTTTAGGAGGGACAAACACAGTAAATAATAGAGTAAATAAGGCTGTCAATCAAAAAATAATTCGCCACATAACGATCAGTTGTCTAGAGGATCTATAATAAAAGTACACTCTAACAATACTGCTATACTGCCGTTCTACGCATAATTGTCCCATGTTATCTTTGATGAAAAAACCCAGTCAATTTGTCCCACTAAATTTAGAATCCAAGACAAAATTTTCAAAACGACTTAACTGCTTTTGTAAACAAAGATTCAAACGACGATTTGACGAATCTGATAGCTCTCCCACGCAAACCAACACCAACAACAGGTAGCGGAATCCTTCAGCTACCTATTGATGGTATTGGTTTGCGTGGGAGAGCTATCAGATTCGTCAAATCGTCGTTTGAAACTTTGTTTACAAAAGCAGTTAAGTCGTTTTGAAAATTTTGTCTTGAATCGATTGGATCTTGAGATTTACCAAATATTTTTTGGATGTTAATGAGCGTAGGCAACACGTTTGCAGAACATAAAACGAATCACTACTTATTTAAATGGTTTTCAGACTAGATTTTCATAAAAAACAACTTCATTTTTTCAGTGAGACAAATTGACTCGTGTTTGAGATTTTTCATCAAAGGTAACATGGGACAATTATGCGTAGAACGGCAGTATAGTTCTCGGTAAAACAGCGGAGAATTAAGTCTCCCAAGGGGTCAAGTCTCCCAAGGAATCAAATCTTCCCACCTTCTCCTACTGTATAAAGTTTGAGCTTTAAAACAAAATCGGAATTGGCAGGTCTCCTGCTTGCATGACTGTATACCGATTTATAAATTGTAACGTGAAACTCCTTCAATTAGCTACTGGTGAAATGCCAGTAAAAGCAGCGAGTTAAACGGCTGACGAAGTTTCAGCGCGATCATTTTTTAAGATCTGTAATTTTATTTCCGCCATGATCAAAGCATCATCCGATGGGTACATAAGGTTTTATTTAAAAAAAATCTCAGTCAATAGTTTCAAAATAGTTGAAAATAGTGACTTTTTGCGAGAAAAAGTGACTTTAGTGACTTGAGGTCGAAAAAAGGGACTTTTTAGTGACTTGCCCGAAAAAAGTGACCAAGTCACTAAAAAGTGACCCGCTACCAGGCCTGCTATTGTATAGAGTACTTTATGGTGCAGAACACCAATCCGGTTGGTTTTCCAAGAAGTCAAAACCATTACTTGACTAATTTTTGGGACTGTGGGGTAAAAGTACGCATATGAATCTTCAAGTTTTGATGTCAAACCCGTAACACCGGGTGAAATAATGGGCCAAACACAATTGGTACGTTTGCGTACGTTTTGACAGTTTTCCCATGGGAAAACTGTCAAAACGTACGCAAACGTACCAATTGTGTTTGGCCCATAAGACTTCTTCCAAAGCGTAAAGATCCACAACTAAGAAAAAAGGGACAGAATTCGAAATTATAACAAGTTTTTAGGATAAGTTGAAGTAATTCGGTGTTAGAAAGGACTTAGCGAACCAAGCACTGAAGCGAAATAACAGTACGAAAACACAATTTCATCTAAATGATAATTTCATTTAATCAAAAGAAATATTCATAAATTACGCAACGTTTATCTGGGAGGGGTTGCGAGATGTATGACGATCCATATAATTTTCAGAGGATTCATACAAAAAGTATAATATGGGGGGAGGGGTGATGGAATAACCAAATTTTACGTTACGTGATTGGTGGACTTCCTTTAAGGAAAATTCATTTGTATACGCCACGTGAAACCTGCTATATATTTTTACCTCTGTAGTTGTTTGTATATACAAAAAAACCCAGATTAATCCACCTAGCAGTGATGATGCCTTTCTCGTGCATTATAAAATATATTGAAAGAATCACATTAGAAAGGTCAAAAAAGCTCTTTAGGAGAATAGATCACATTTTTTCGATCATTTTGCATGTTTTTGCATTAGTTAAAATGTATTGCCACCATTTTCGGAAAAAATTTTTTTTTCGGTTTTGAATTTTTTTTCCAAGGGGGGACCCTTGGGAAAAAACAATGATTTTTCAATAATTCCGAAATGCAATGTCCGATCGAGCCAATTTTCAATAGCAAACAATGGGACCGCATTCCCCGTCGAATGCAACTTGTTGCGAGTAAATCGGATAATGCTAAGTTCCAAAAAGTGTGTCTACAAAATTTGAACACATACACACATACACACACACACAAATACATACATACACACATACAGACATCACCTCAATTCGTCGAGCTGAGTCGACCGGTATATGAAAATCGGCCCTCCGGGCCTCCTATAAAAATTTTGTTTTTGAAGCAATATTATAGCCTTTACGTACACTTAGTGTACGAGAAAGGCAACAATGGTTTTTCGTATGAAAGTGCACATTTTTAGGACCCCCTCCCCCTTTAAGAGTTACGTAATCTTTTAACATTCCCTAATATATGCTTATTAAACATCAATTAAATGTTATTAACTCTTATTTGTGTTAATATATACTTAAAGCATATGATTGGACAAATGCGTACTCTTACACCCAAAAAAATCTGCACGTTGTTTCCACCTGAAAAAGTACGTAGATTTTTTCCACCTGAAATTCACGTAACTTTTACCTGTTTTTTGATAGAATTCTCATTCTACGTGAAAATCAGGTAAGTTCTACCTGAGTTTTGGATAGAATTCATCGGACACGTAAGTTTCACCTGAATTTTCTGAAGCATTTGCAGCTACGTGTGCACGTAAAATGTACCTGAAAATTCAGGTGGAAACAACGTTTAGATTATTTGGAGTGTACTCCACCCGATCCGCACTTTTACCCCACCGGTGGGGTAAGAGTGCGTTTTTCACTTGTCTTGCAATAAGGGTTCTACTAAAACGAATCTCAATAATTTCAATATTTTTTCCACTGGGTAACTTAAAGGAAGAGTATATGAATCATCGACACTGATTTGATATGCAGAAGCTTGCTTTATAAGGGCCACATGATCGATTGAAAACTAAGTGCGTACTCTTGCCCCACTCTACTCTACATATTTTTGACTACCGTTTTCACATTTTATTTCAGTACATACATTCAAAGTTAATTGCCTATATTTATTAGCCACCCGGTATTAAGCCACCCGGAGTGGAAATTAATTACTATGTCTGAAACTCGATTATGCATATGTTGTGTACTTAATACACAGTATTGGCGCTTTGATGTTGCACGAAGAAGAAGAAGCAGAAAGATGATAATCGAAAAAATCTCCACGGGAAACCATACGGAGAAGTTTTTAAAACTCTTCTCAAAAAATCTAAAAGCAATTTAATTCAAAACGGTAAGCAGTACGGGGTTGGACTTTTCTTATACTGTGTTTTTTACTTTTTTGTCTTTCTCGTATACTGCCCATGATCGCATATTTGTAACATTTGCATTTTGGTTGATTTTGTAAATCGTTTTTCAATCCCTCCCACAAACTCAATAATTTCCGCCTTACCACAGATAACTAAGATAGTAAAGCCTATTTTACTTTTGTGGGATTGGATGCAATCAATTGACCCTTCTGAACGAATCACAGGCTTTTTACAAAATGAACAAAAATGCGAGTGTTACAAATATGCGATCATGGGCAGTATACTAAGTATACGTAAAGGCTATATGATCGCTCCAAAAATAAACTTTTTATAGAAGGCTCGGAGACCCATAGTGTTATATACCCACATATACCGATCGACTCAGCTCGACGAATTGAGGTGATGTCTTTGTGTATGTGTGTGTGTTTTTTTTTTCCTAAGCAATGGGGGGGAATCTGCTCAACAGACATCCTGGGTTGTCCAGGAAGTGCGGGGAGGGATCACCTCCAATAGCAAACGAGGGAGGCAGGACTACATCCCCGACCCGCTAAACCGTTTCCATTGCCGCCAAGCCCATAGTCCCTTCGGTACAACCAGAAAGTAATGCTTCAAAGGGGGGCCAGTGCACAACGCACCCTCGAGGTTAGCTGCGTGTCCTTGCAGCATCGAACTTCGTGACTCGCTTTTTTAGAAGAACACCATGGTATCGTGCCAGCGCATTACCGGCTTTCCAGGTGGCCTTACCACGCCCTATGTCCTCGGAAGGTGGGAAGGGTCGACTTCGCGCCTGCTTCCCTCTGCACGACTGGTATCAAGAATGATGATGCCGCGTGCACCCCAAATTGACCTTTCTGCGATAGGGCCTATTCGCCAGCACACAGAGGGACTTGCCGACGCGGTGCCTACGCCTGCCCCAGCCTTGACGAGGACCCCTTTCCGTCCTCGGGCTCGGAACCCGCCCGGTTGACCTACGCCGCGAAAGCGACGATACCATGTTGTACTTCGCGCGGCCACTTGTTCGATAAAAGGATCGAGTTCGACCACAGAGCATGACCCCCGGTATGACCCATGAAGCCGACTCCGATCCCTTGGACCACCTCTTATTTGCGCCTGAACTAGCCATCCTTGAGTCCACGCGCCACCTTCTGTGTAGCTCCGAGACGATTTGGGCGATAGCCGATAAAACGGCGTTCCAGCCAACTTCATCTTTACACATCCTCCGAACTAGGTTGTCCGGGGTAGTGTCCAGACCACATGTGGCAAGCATGTGGTCACGCATTGCGCGAAAACGTGAGCACACGAACAACACGTGTTCCGCCGTTTCCTCTAAACCTGCGCACACCAAACACTCGGGCGAGGCCGAGCAAGCCAGCTGCGTTACCTGCACTGTGATTTTGCAGCACGCTTAAACGCCGGGCACATCGAACCCCCCATTGGGTGCTTGCTGTTTACAGCTTTGCTGGAACAAATCAAACAATTGGGAGGGTTCGTGCAGCATTGTGCCTTATGTCCCTCCAATCCGCAGCGTCGGCAGAGATTGCTTCTGTCAGGGCCTTTGCAGTCCCATTGCTTGTGCCCCGGTTCCAGGCACTTGAAGCAAACTTCGGGTTGCTCGTATATGCCCACAGGGCATACCGACCATCCCACCTTGACGATCCCTAACTTGACTACCTTGGAGGCGTCCGCTGCAGATAGCCGAACCAATGCTACCTGCGTCCCTGCCGGACCTTTCCGTAGCCGAACGGCTGCGGTGGGCGTCTCCACTTCACACTGTCGCCGCAGTGCCGTGCCGAGCTCTTCGACTTCGGTGATCTCGTCCAGGTCTTTAACCCTTAGATTCACCTCCGTAGTGAGTGCCCTCACCTTGACCGTCTCGCCTAGAACTTCCTCCGCCAACTTCTTGTAGGCGGCGCCTTTTTGCGAGACGCCCCGCTTCAGCTCGAGGATCATCTCGCCCATCCGGGTACGTCTTATTCGACGTACGTCGGCGCCGAGTTCACCGAGCTTGACGTCACTCCTCATCGCCTTCAAGTACGTCGGCGCCGAGTACTTAGCCTCGTCCGCCGTGATGACTAGGGCATCGCCCCTGGAGCGATTGGCGCCTACCCTAGACTTCTTGCTACCCGCATTCGCCTGGGCCTTCTTTTCGGCCCTTGACGTCTTCGGTTTCCTTTTGTTCGTGACCAGGGTCCAGGAGGCGTCATCCCCCTCTATTTCCCTGGTCTGGTGCGGCTGAGAGCTCTCAGCCTGCCGTAACCCCTTACCACTGTCTTTACTGGGTGGACGTACCTTTCCAGGTCCTTCCTCCCCCGGTTTTGGAGGTACCTGGCCGGGGTTCAACTTCCCAGCCCCACTACCCTTGTTCGGGGCAGTAACCCTCCGCGTTTTGGAGTAATTTGTAATGTAAGTTGTGAATGAGCCCTTAACCGATTTACTCGCAACAAGTTGCATTCAACGCAGGATACTCTACCATTGTTTCCTATAGAGGTTGCTGGCGTTTAATCATCCCTCTCTCTCAAGCGCAAAGGAAAGATAGGATTTGTTTTCATCGGGAAACGCTTCCGATGAAAACAAACTCCATCCTTGCCACGCGCTTGAAGAAGAAAGACGATTAAACGTCAGCAACCCTTATTGAAAATTGGTCAGATCGGACTATGGGCTAGGAAGTTATGGCCAAAATACTATTTTTATAATGCACGAGAAAGGCACCATCACCGCTTGGTGGATTAATCAGGGTTTTTATACTGCGTTTTAAGTGTAATATTAGAATATAAAATTTCGAATGGAAATATTGTGTTTATTATACAGTAGAAGAAAAGTCCAACCCCGTACTGCTTACCATTGCTAATTAAATTGCTTTTAGAATTTTTGAGAAGAGTTTTAAAAACTTCTTCGTGTGCTTTCCTTTCTTTCTGCTTCTTTTGTGCTTTTTTTCTATCTGCTTCTTCTTCTTCATACATGCACGAAGAAGAAGAAGCAAAAAGATGATAATCCAAAAAATCTCCACGTGAAACCATACGAAGAAGTTTTTAAAACTCCTCTCAAAAATTTTAAAAGCAATTTAATTAAAAACGGTACGCAGTACGGGGTTGGACTTTTCTTATACTGTGTTTTAAGCGTAATATTAGAAAATAAAATTTCGAATAGAAATATTGTGTTTATTATACAGTAGAAGAAAAGTTCAACCCCGTACTGCTTACCGTTTTCAATAAAATTGCTTTTAGAATTTTTGAGAAGAGTTTTAAGAACTTCTTCGTATGGTTTCACGTGGAGATTTTTTACATTATCATCTTTCAGCTTCTTCTTCTTCATGCAACATCAAAGCGCCAATAAAACGGTAAAACTTCATGCGTCACAGATTGGGTGGGTAAAAAGATATTTTAGTTACAGGGTTGTTACGGAGATCCTGAAATATTTTCCGCGCCAAATCCGCGCCGAGTAAAATCAAATCCGCGCCATTTCCGCGCGACTTAGAACTAAATTCTAAGCAATTACACGTGAAATTTCAATTTTTTTACTGAACCTCATTTCTTCAAGTTCGCTTTTATAATATTCTTATTCTTTAATGGCAATACATTCCAACTAGAACTTAGCCTGATTTTCATCTTTTCAACTTCAACTATATTAGCATTTTCTCTACATATTGTAGCCTTCGTGGCCGTGCGGTTAGCGACGTCAATCGTATAGACGTATGGGTTATGGAGCGTGGGTTCGATTCCGCCCCGGTAAGGAGAAAACTTTTCGTGATCGAAAAAATCTCCACCGGTCCACTGGGTGTTATGTGTCCTGTCCGTTGTCTAGGTGTTAAGTGTTCAGTCTGAACGACCTCTGATCGAAGACGGTGTTCCATTCTGTTTTTTTTAAGTAGCCCGCATTTAGTATTACAACCACTCTAGATGGCCCTATAAGTGAACAAGAACTAAACAGCCAAAACTATTTAAATAGGCACCGCTTTTAAAACGAAATGATGGTTTTTGCATGTTTTGTTCCGTTATTGTCAGTTGATTTTTTGTTGGTCAAACTTTATAAAATTTGGCACAAGATACATTGATATACAAAGAATGTTCAGGTCAGATTTGATCGAAATTGATCATAGATAAACTTGTTATTATGCAACTTTGTTGTCATTATTCAAGACAAACACATTATCACAAGACAAACTTGCGTAGAGATCAAGGAATTAGACATTGCAGCTCCGGGTTTGATCAAAACTTCTGTGAAATAATTATTTGAATTCATGGTTACTTAAACTCCATTGATTTGCCAGGTCAGAATCCTGATTTGAAGCGTAAATTCCTTCGGATATTTCAGAGGAATATTTTCAGAAATTTCAATAGAATTTTTTGGGAATTTGGCAGAATAATTTCCGTAAACTTTAGCAAAAATTGATCCGATTTGTGTGTTATTTCTCCTTCAATTCTTGTAGCAAGTTTCTCTAAGAGTTCATGCATAAATTTCGACAACATTTTTAGTGGGAATTAATTTACAATTTTTTGACCGTTTTTTATTTTGACCGTACTGGAATTTCAGCCAAAATCTCCGAGAATTCCTGCAGAAATTCATCATTCGTTTATAGATTCATCCCAGAAATGGCTGCGATTAATCCTAAGGGAAATTTTCTTGCAAATATTTGCAGAAATCCAACTGCTCTCAGATCTGCTGCAGAAGTCGTTGTATAATTGTACAAAAGCTTCACTAGGAAATTTTGGAATTTGACGTAAGTTCAAAAAACAACCTGCGGAAAATCTTCAGAGCCTTGCATAGATCTTCTAATGAATTCCTGCGGGAATCGCTTGAGAAATTCTTACAGAAATTGAAGAAATTCCGCGAATATTCCCCCAGAAATATTTTTATAACTTTTTGCATTTTGAATGCTACAAAAATCTTTCTAGGCTATAGAAATATGATGATATAAGTATAATGCTAAATGGTTCATCGTAAAAGAAATAATCAATCAGAAACTGACAGGTATCTCGGAATTACAAAAGAAATTGACAAGGTGGAAATGAGAGTTCATGTCCTTCAATAGACATGATTTGTGATGTTTCAGAATGGTTTAAAAATAGCAACAATGCAAAAAATAGCAAGAATGCTTCAGAGTATAATACATATTCAATAAGGGCTTGGGCATATCAGAAAAATAATGTTGGTAACCTTCAAGCGTAAGTTTTTTTTTCAACAACATCTGCTAATGAAAGATCCAAAAAGACATAAAACTATTTTGTAAATTAACGTCCTTAGATCTAGCATTTTATTTATTAAATTTTTACCTAAAACTAAATCCGCGCGAAATCTTAAAATCGTTATGTAAATCCGCGCCAAATTCGCGAAATCCGCGTAGTCGTAACAACCCTGGATAAAGATTGTCGCTGTCGTCGCTGTCCGGAACATCTTTTGCTGGCGAGGATAGGGGATCTAAATGTCAATGAAGGAAAAATACATACGATTTGACAGTTTGATACCACACATGTTTTGGACAGCAGAACAAAGGGAACCGAAGCGACAATCGTTATCTAGTAAGGGTCTGTTCAAATATTACGTAACGCAATAGGGGGTGGGGGGTTGTTTGATTTTTGTTACGATTTGTTATAATATTCATTATCTTTGAAGTAGCATGAAATATACAATAGATAATTATTTATTGCACTGTCCTTTAAATTCTACTGAAATTAAGATTTTTTTCAAAAAATAGCATTTGTTACGCGTTACGCATAGGGGTGGGGGTGGTTTTGAAAATTGTTACGGATTGTTACAAGGGGGTGGGGGGTTCTTAAAAACAACGTTTTTCGCGTTACGTAATATTTGAACAGGCCCTAACTGAAATATCTTTTTATTTTAGTTACTAGATAAAGATTGTCGCTTCGGTTCCCTTTGTTCTGCTGGCCGAAACATGTGTGGTATCAAACTGTCAAATGGTATGTATTTTTCCTTCATTGACATTTAGATCCCCTATCCTCGCCAGCAAAAGATGTTCCGGACAGCGACGACAGCGACAATCGTTATCTGGTAACTAAAATATCTTTTTTGCAAACAAATCACAGAGGGGTGGGGATGGGGGATCAAATTTGTGTTTTTTTGCGTTATGAACTTTGTGAACGAGCCCAATTCAGTAACGCCTACCCGAGTCATAAAATGTTACTCACCCTCCATAACAACCAGATCCCAGATGAGCTTCAAACTCCAGATTCACTACATCAATATTCTGCAACATATTCGCAAGCTTTTACTAAACAAATACAAATTCTTTACACATTTGCAAAACAGTCGAAAAAGATTTAAAGAGTCTTTAATAAACACAAAAAAACAGTCGAAATGTAAGACAACATGAATAAATAAAAATTATTAGATTGTTGAATATTCTTATGTGCGTTGCTGGTGAAGAATACAAACATTATCAGAATTTCTATTGTTTCTCACGCTCCTTCACTCGGCGGTACTTTCATTACAAAACTTTCCAGGGATCATTCTATTTCACGACCCACATGTTGGCAACGCTGTTCCCGAGGCCGGCTCTTGAACTGAAACTGAAAACGACTATACTTTGACATGAGCTCATATTTTTTACCCTGGGCTTCTCATTTCTCACTTTCTAGCATCCGCGAATGACGACACATTTTATGTATCTTTTTCATCACTTTACAAGTATTGCAAATTGTAAAATACTCTAGTTTCAGTTTTGTTTTTAATATGAACAATCATGTTTAATTTCTTGCATTGCAAAACCACATTGCAAAATACCAGATTTTTTTACAGCTTTATTATTTTAGTACGGCATCTTAGGATGCACTTTTTTCTGCCCATCTCGCTTTCACCGTGTTCACAAATCACAATCGTCAGCAGCGTCATCACCGCGCAGGAGTGATTGAGTGAAATTTTCCGACTTTTTCTTCGCCGTGAGCACATCTCAGGGCTCGCTTGGCGCTGCTCAATATCCACAAAATTGTGCTAAATGAGTGTGAGATTTTGAGAAAATCCTGTTTTCGAGCGCAAGAAATCGTTCGTTGTTCACCAATAATATTTACCTAAACAGTTCGACATTTTTTTGTGAGCGCGTTAGCTAAAAATCACCAAACACGGAGTCTGGAATCGTTCCCTGTTCCTCCGCCATGGGGCCACTGGATGTAAAACCCTTAATCGATGAGAGTTTTGATCTGTGTCATACATGTTTGTTCGCTTTTTCAGAAACCAAAAAGTGCGTCCAATGAGCAAAAGGAGGAACTGGTTAAAATATTCGAAGAGTACAATCATCGGCCCAAGCAGGAAAGTGCTGAAACAGATTACAAAGAGCGTCAGAGATTTTGGATAGAGGCCACCCATCGGTTGAACCAAATCCCTGGCGGAACATTGAAATCTACGGCTAAGTGGGTGAAATATTGGGCTGACGTGATTATCAATCTGAAACGAAAGTGCCGGTTAGTAGCCGAGGGAAGATCCAAAAAGATTGGCCCCAACCCGCTGGAGATTCGGATACTTACGGCATCAAATTGTTTTGATGTGCTGGACCAGTGGACTAAAGCACTATCGTCGGATACCATCGTGACTTTGGATGCAGCCATGGTTAACGACCACGAAGAATATTTTCCGGACGATACCGGTGTCCAGAAGGAGGAGATTGTCATCGAGCATTATGCCGACGACCAGTTAGATGAGGAATTTGTCACCACCTTTTCTAAGCCCATGGTGACCGTACACGACCAAGAAACAGTTACTACCGAGTTGGAAATCCGGAAACCCACCGCAGAAGAAATAAAGAACATGGCCGTGAACGCCACTATGACCACGACGGAGTACGTGGAATTGACCGCGTCCGCCCTTGAAGGGACCAGCGAGTTCCTGAAGCCAAAACCAACTCGACCTGCCGAGCATGAGAGGCTGCGGGAAGATCTGAAACGAACATCGGAGAAGCTGGAATCAGTGATGAAGAAGCGACGATTGGATGATTCCAAAATAGCCATCGCACAAGCGCTGACCAACATGTCGGCCGCGATGCTGCAGCTATCGAATGGTCTCAACGATTTGGCCAACGCGCTCACAAACGATGCAATCTAACGGTACCATCCGACTGTCGATTGTCCGAGATCGTACCCAACGCACTGGGTATGATTAGGTCTTTACTTTTAAGGAATTAATAATATTGTGTGGATAAGTTGTGCAAACAAAAATAAAATTTTATTGTAAGTACGAGTGGTCACATTTTGTCAATTTCCGAACATTGTAATCCATCATTGTTTAGTACCATTCAAGCACGGTTTTCAAAACTACAAAAGGAAACGACTGTGAAAGGTTCGTCATGGATTTTTAGAATGTATGTATGGCCGAAAATTAAAATGTTTAATATTAAAGAAAATTAAGTCAATAATTAAATGAAAGAAGTAAAAATCGTAATTTCTGCTCTAAAGTGGAGTTAGATCAAATTTATATGTTCTGTTTTTTTTTCGTCTTTGTAAATGCGTAAAAAATCATTCGTCTCTTTAGGTACATTTAGCATTCACCGATTTTTTCGCAAAAAGTTGCATTTGGCGCAATTCTGTCCCATTGTTTCCTATTGGGAATTGGCCAGAACGAACTATGGGTTTGAATACATTTCTTCTTCGTACATTAGAGAAAGGGATTATTACGGCTAGATTTTTTACTTTAGCTTTTAAAAGTTACCGTGGACCCCCGATAATTTGAACGGTACCTCATTCAAATTAACGGGGTTCATTTTTAATTTGAACTTCTGGTTACTCTATAAGCATCAGAAAAACTGGTTTCTGGCTGCTCTCTTTGCTTGTTTGTTTTGATTCTGCGTTCCATTTCACGATGTTCCATTTTTCTTCTCTCGATTCCACGTGGTAAATGACGTTTGAACCATTTTTAATTTGAACGATGTTCAAACTAACGGGGTTCAAATTAAAGTGTTCAGATTGAAAACGGTCATATTACCGGGGGTCCACGGTATATAAAAGTAAAGAGTTAGCCGCAGCTTTTCTGTAAAAAAAATTGTGTCCATTTGCTAAAATAATTGATGTGGCAAAGATATTGATGGTTTTTACTGTGTTTTAATCTTTCAGTTTTGGATCTATGAATCAAATATCGAAATTAATAAATATTAAACAGTCAACAGCCGTCAACATGAAAGTCGATTTGGTCAGATTTCAAGGATTTATTTAGTACCGGCCTTTATTTTGGATTCTACTGCACCGTGGAGTGAAGTGGAATGAACGATACCTTATTACGGATTCCAAGTAAGTGAAACAACTGCTATTATGGTTTCTACTCCACCTCTATTCTCGCTGCGCAGAGTACAGAGTATCCACTTCAATGTAAAAATTACTAAATACAATATTGCTTGTATAAAGAGCTCTAAAAGAGCTACATAATTTCCTTAAATAATTTTAAATTGGAAAGAAAAGGAATGGTGTATCATTCAAAAAGTCGGAGCACTAAACAGCATGCATGATCATGAAGGTGGCCCGCCCTTAATTTCGGAGAAAAACGCTACAAATATAAACGATGAACCTGATAATCTAAGTAACTCATAGAAATGTTTTTATTTCAGCTCTCTCGACCTCTACAAAGCTTTTAATTTTCATGTGTATCTGTATCTGTTCTTATTTGTAAATTTGTTAAAATAGGAAACAAATCAACCTTATTTTTCCGATTAGCGAATGCGCCATTAATCGGTTTCCATCATATGACCTGGAACGAACAAATGAAATCAAATAGTATGCATTAGTAAATGTGCCAAATAAAACGCTACAGAAAAAGTGAATTTTGCAATATTGCTATCCCAGATTTTTGGTCCAATTCAAGCGAGATCGATCTGCAATAAAACCGAGCGTCAATACGTTTTGCTCACAAAGAAAATCATTCATTTTGGAACCTCCTGCTGTATATTGTCCTGTCGAACCACGCGTATCCGTTGCCTAAAAAGAATAAAAAATATCGCAACTGAACAAACGTTTCAATTTACCATTGAAGTTGAAATCGCCCGTTATTTGCCCCGACTGCAGCATCCTGGTTAACCGTTCCACCTCGTGCAAATTCGTGGCCCGCTTGATGGCTTCTTTGATCCTCTGAATGTCGGCTGTCGTCGCATTTTGAACCATCGGTTTATCCACTGCCGGCATCGCAAGCTTCGCCTTTCTCATGATCTCTCTCTGCAGCTCTTTACCCTTCTTGCTTTTGAACAGCTCCTTGGCCGCTTCCCGTTCCTTCAATTTGATTTTTCTAAAATCCAACAGCCGCAAATTGGGAAACCGAAAAGCCACATATTCTCGGTAATACTGTTTCGTTGAGACGGGATTCGTCAACAACGAGAGGGTTTGCAACTTGGGCAGTTTTGTGAGCGGTTCTAAATCTCCAAGCTCTTGAACGTTGTTTCCCGTCAGTATTACGCTTTCCAAATTTGGCAACGATTCATGCAGAGTATCAATAACTCTCCTAAAAAATTGAAGCAATGTAATAAAAGAATTTTATTTGTTATTATGAATATTCTGCTATAAATTAAAAACTGGAGAAAACAGTGTCTCCTCTCCTCTTGTCTCCTCTATGAAGATTTAATTAGGACTTACACAATCCGGTTATTGTTCAGCAGTAAACATTTCAGTCTAGGTAAATGTGGAAATCCATCTAACTTGCGAATATCGTTATCCGAAAAATCGATCGTATCAAACTGATCCAACGTTGCTCCCATGTTTTCGATTTGTGGTATTTTGTATCCTGCCAAAAGTCCAAACATTCCGCTCAAAATGTTAACCTCAACACATCTTTGAGTCATAAACATCACTTACCGCGTAGATCTAATTCACGATCCCGACAGGGATTCATATACTGCATTGATTGATTAATCAGATCCGGCGTAAGTTTAACCATTTTAGTTGAGATTTACTAAAGAGGAATGATATTGATTGAATCTCGGTTTGTATTTATTCAGGTAAAAACTTGAGAAACGCCGCATTCACTTTTCTATTTTTTATGTGACAACTTCGACAACTTGACGTTTACCTGATGCCATCAGATCACCCATCACACGCAACGCAGTCTCGCGGTGAGATCCGCAACCGTTTCATGCGGGTGGCTGGCCCCAGTGCAAATAGTATGCGAAAAGACTCATGGGTCTGTTCAAATATTACGTATAACGCAATAGGGGGTGGGGGGTTGTTTGATTTTTGTTACGCTTTGTTACAAAAGATATTTTAGTTACTAGATAAAGATTGTCGCTTCGGTTCCCTTTGTTCTCCTGTCCGGAACATGTTGGGTACCAAGCTGTCAAATCGTATGGATTTTCCATCTTTGACAATAAGCTACCCTATCCTCGCCAGCAAAAGATGTTCCGGACAGCGACGACAGTGCCAATCTTTAATATAGTAACTAAAATATATTTTTTTGTTACGCAAAATATAGGAGGTGGGGTTCTTCGAAATATTGTTACAAATTATTTGCATAGTAACAAATTATTTGCATAGAGAAAAAATATTTTAAAAATTGAAAAAATATTCATTATGTTTGAAAAAGCATGAAATATAATGGCTGGTGCAATAACAGTTTATTGATTCGCTCTATGAGGGGTTATGAGAAAACCGGGTGGGCTGATGAGATGTGGTCCAAGATAGATTTTACACTGCTGCTGGGGACACCATATCCGCCCAAAGTACAGCTGCCAGTTGTAGAAAATGTTTCTGCTTGAATTAGCCTCTGCTGCTGTCATCGATTTTCTAAAACATGCAATTACGTCAATACCAACAGCACAATAATCATTTGCTTCCAGCATCACTTACCGCTATTCCGGGGAATCTGCTGATCACAAAAACAATCGTAACTGAACTTTAGTACCGGAGAGTGCAGGAATTTTATCGCCGGCCGTCGGCTAAATGCATGTCAAATTTTGCCAGATCTTTCACGATCGAGAACGGAGTTTCAACCAGCGAAAATCATTGGGAAGCGAGCTGCGCAGTTCTTTTAAGGGTGCTCCGCCTTCTGCTGTTCCTATAAGGATGACAGAGGAAGTGCCATGAATGTTAGAGGAGCGGATCTTTATTTAAACTTACCTATTGACCGGGTGCATGCAACGGCTGTAATTCCATGGGTATCCGTATCCGTTAGGTCGGAAAGGTGTTTATTTATTCGTGCGCTAAGGTGAAGCTAATTGTAAATAATTTTAGCTTATGAAACTTCGGCAACTTCCCCAAAACGGATTTATTGGTCTGATCCTGGTTTTCATCTGTCATAAGACGAGTTTAAACAATCCCATTGAATTCCACCACTTAATTGTATCCTGACAGATACGTATTTCGACCTCAACAGTAAGGCCGTCTTCAGTGTCTTGTACTTGACTCGACTCAAAATCAAAATAATTTTCTTATCTGGTTTTCATGTCAATTTTTATTTTTTCACCCAAATATGAGTAAATTAGTTTACCCATATCTTGGTAAAGTCATATTACAAACCATTTGAGTGAAATTGCCTGATTTTCTCAGTACAATTCACTCATAATATGAGTAAAGTTTGCAGTACCCAAAAATGGGTGATTAAAGTACCCATAAATAGGTAAACTGATCTAAGCGTGTACACAAATGACCTTTATGTGGTGAGTTATTCTTTGGATTGACAACCTTGTTTATTCTGCAGGGCAGTTTGTATGTTTTGACCTTCCTAAAGATTTTTTTATTGGCCACGCAAAATTTGAACAACTTTTCATAACAATGACCAAAGTCTTTCGTTTTTTCATAGCAACAAGCCATAAATATGCTTATTGATCTGTACTGATGAAAATGTCAACATTCCATCAAAGTTTTGAGATATTATGATTTGAAGTTATTGCCTCAATATGGGGACACTTGATCCCTCATTAGTCTTCCATACAAAAATTTGACGAAAAAATTCAAAAAAATATAAATCTGCTCTTAGGCTTCTAATTTTTTGTAGATTTGACGGATTTGATGAAGGTTTGGCAGGAAAAATTATTTATTGCGTAGATCTCATAGAAAGGGGATCAAGTCTCCCCAAATTTTAAAATAGCATGTGCTGTCGAATTCAATAACAAAAATCGTTCATGTATACGCACAGCAACTCGATAATTCCGCGTATTTTGAAGGGAAAATATTTAAAAAACCTGAGGGCACCTTTCTAATTTTATCAAAGCAAGTTCTTGGAGAGGGATCAATTTCCCCCGAATATTTTCAAAGTCGATTTTTGACAGCTCTCCAAAAAATCGATTGTGTATCAATAACAACAATAATTTAAGGACTGTAATACATCAGTGAAGTTACATACTATATTTCTCAGAGAGTCTGTGTGGAAATCGCGTATGTTTATTTACTTTTGGCTGTGATACATCGGAAATCAAAAAAAGGGATCAAGTCTACCCAGTCTCCCCTAAAGTTGCACAAACCCCCATATATTTTTTGATGGTTGATGGTGCTCAATTTGGCGCTTCGGTCGTTCGTGTGTGATATTGTTGGTCGAATAAATTGATTGTTCGTGCCGTTGTTGGTAAAATCTGATGAATGTTTGAATAAACGAGAAGTGGAGTCAATGTTGGTCAAACTGCCTGACCGTGTGTACGTTACACGGAAGCTTGAGAGTACACGCAAAAAAAATATCGCAGTCAAAACTACCATTCCGAGGGTTATTTTAAGAATATGCACCGACGATTTTCAGCAGAAAACAAACCCGTTTGATTTTACCATGCGCGCAGTAAAAATCAACTGTGGCCCTTGCGGAATGTTGTCACTTGAACTGAAACAGTGGTGAATTTGTCTGAAACCATGGTAAAATTTACTGAAATTCCATGGTTGTTTTGAAAACAGAGTGTAGTCTACGAAATAGTAGTTTCTACCACGGAATTTTTTTCAGTGTACCCACACTGAACCAAAACAAAATCCCGAAAGCATCGGAACATTGATTCGCTCAAGCCCTTTAACGAAAATCAGACGCTTTTCGGATGATTGTCAGTTGGCTGCTTCTGAACTGGATGAAAATCATGCATATGTGAATCATCCATATTGCGTACACTCTGAAATAAATTAAAACCAAATAGTATAAATTTCATGCTAAATCGCTATTTGCCTGGTTGACCCCAGCTTCGATTAAGTTATGGTTATTCATGGTTAGTATAACTTTGACAAAAACGAAGTTTAGTATAATATAGCTATATTTAATATAGTTTAACTTATATTTATTTATAAATGGTATCCAGTTTTTTGCGCTCGATAATGGCGGCCGAATGAGTGCCTTTTTGACATTCAAGAGGTAGAAAATATTTACATATTTTAATCAATGTAGGCCTTGAATCATTGGAAAACATTGGCACTCATCTGTTATCAACAAATATATGTATTTGACATGTTCCATTATATCATTCAAGGAATTGGTAATTCTCCTATGGATTTTTGGTCATAATTTCATTTTATTTTCTAGCATAACTGCAAATTTACAAGCATGTTTCTGCTTTATAAGACCTACTTGAGCAGAACCCCAGAACCCCCTGATTCACCGGAGCGAGCTTGGGAGCGAGTCAACGGCGGTGGGGTGGATATGACTCCGTATCATCGAATAATGCCGTAGGACGGAGGTCTCGATCGGCTATTCACTGGCGTCGGTGATGGCGTCTATTTGCGATCCCAATGGTGGCCGCATGGATGCTAGGAAGGGTTCACGTTCAGACGGGGCACGCGGCAGCAGGTTTGATAATACCGGAGTGCAGAGGATTACGACCCTAGATCGTATACCTACTTTCGGGGGCTCCGTTTGATGGACCAACGTAGCTAGATATACAATTCAAAGGCACGTGAATTACTAAGGAATGGCAACCTCCGAATATGCGGGGCGCTATAATTGATCACCTGCACTTCAGATGCACAAGAAAAACTCGAGGCTAGTTTAGCCACAATAGCTCCATAACTTTCTGGTTGGAAATTTGGGAAAATAAAACTCACTACAGCTCAACTCAATCGTCACTGAAATGTGCTTTTCTTAGGTCAAAAATTCCTATTCTACTATTTTGATGCCTCTCGAGTAAACAGTAAACAGTCGATCCCTCATTGCTTTTATCTTCTTGCATCCTTGAACTGGATCAATGGATCTCGTCACCCACTAGGCAACCAAATAATGTAATCGAACATGGTGCGCCTCGCGCATATATCGACTGAATCATGCGCATCAATATAAAACGACCGTTGGAGCTCATGAATCCACTTCACAATATGATACCTGTTGGGAATAGTCACGGACCTTCCCAACATATTCTTTACTTCACCTTTTCAAAATTGCCAGTTTAACCAACAATTAGTTGAAACTTCTTAACAATACTCTATTTTCCCGTAATCATGATTTATTTGTTACCCGCCCCGGTAACAGGCTAGTAGTGCCAAGTTGACCAAGAATCAAGGTGGATAAGTGGATAAGCGTGGGAAATACAAGACGTGCCTATCTAAGTACATGCAAATCAGTGAAAATAATGCTCAAAAGCCACCTTGAAAAATTGTTAGATTTTAGTAAGTCGAGCGTAGTAAATCCATTCTGACACTTCCTGGCTATCGCCTCACTCAGGTGTCTAGTTGCAAATTTTCTTTCCCTTAGAAAGGACTGATTGTCATTATCATACATTTATCGATATCCTATGGCTTCTACTCTAGGAATAGTTATTCCTAGAAAATACAATAAAATCATTATAAAAAAGCATTATGAGAGTATCAAACCCATGAACAACGTAAAGGAAAATTTTTGATTGGTATTCTGTCTGTTTGTTGATACCGGGTGAGTGCCAATGTTTTTTAATAAGTCAAAGCCTGCATTGATTGAAATACCGTGGACCCCCGATAATTTGAACGGTACCTCATTCAAATTAACGGGGTTCATTTTTAATTTGAACTTCTGGTTACTCTATTTGCATCAGAAAAACTGGTTTCTGGCTGCTCTCTTTGCTGGTTTGTTTTGATTCTGCATTCCGTTTCACGATGTTCCATTTTTCTTTTCTCGATTCCACGTGTTAAATGACGTTTGAACTATTTTTAATTTGAACGATGTTCAAACGAACGGGGTTCAAATTAAAAAGTGTTCAGATTAAAAGCGGTCATATTACCGGGGGTCCACGGTATGTAAATATTTTCTACCTCCTGAATGTCAAAAAGGCACTCACGCGGCCGCCATTATCGAGCGCAAAATACTGGATAAGATCCCGTTTTTTTGTTAATTTTTGTTCTAAAAATAAGAAGAAAAAGCATTGTGCAAAATTGTAAAATAATGTTGGATTATTTATTTAGAATAATATTTATAAATATTTATAATGTTTGCCCAATGGATTTACATTTTACATATAGTTTGCTGTTGAACGGGAATCGCTAGAACCAGAATGAACCAAGGCATGCATAATATTGAAAACAGAATCCGTTGCGGTGTCTATTAATGAAACTCATTGCTGTCTGTGGAAGGAAACCGGACGAGAATTGAATAGTTGATGTCGTGATTCCGTGATTTCTATCTGCGGAAATTTTGGAAAAATATAAACAATGTTAGAAATGTGGATTATCCCATGCTAGGTAAATTACAAACCGCTGGCAAAGTTGACAACACTCCCTCTAATTCCTTCACACTTAGAAATTATGACCGAATTCGGTTGTATTTTTAACCGTACTAGATCGGTTCACCATTAAAGAACCGAACAATCGTTCAAAGTCAAAATTGTTTTTAATTGAAACCCGAGTTTCGGTATAATTGGAAATAATTTGACAGTTCAGCATGTTAGATGAACCGAACACTCCGGTTAACCGGTTGCCTGTACGAGTTCGGTGCACTAAAACCGAGAAAACTCGGTTTCAAACCGTTTTGACGTATATCGCAACCGAGAAACTCGGTTGACATATCAGTCGTGCAGTCTAGAAGTTAAACGTCAGCCATTTTTTTAATTGCGTGCCTAGAAGTTTTTCTCGCAGTTTTTCAATAATTATTTGAAAAAAAGTAAACCGAAGTTATTATTCGAAAAAAAGTAAACCGAAGAGAGGAAAATGAAGATGAAGAGAAAGAAGAGTGGCGTGTTTGAGTGGATATAGCGAGGATATAGGTAAGAGAAATTATACATGATTTTTTTTATGAAACACCATTTTTTTTCTAATTCCAGGCAGACGAAGATTTTACTAGAATAATTTCTAGTTGATTTTGCACCCTGTTACAGGTTTATGTTGGTCACTATGCAGTTGGTAATTGCCGCAGCGTTTGAAGTGTAGTTATGTGGTGGTGTAATGGTTAAATTTTATTGAATTCATGCATTTTTAAAAGTAACATGAATTTTTACGTGAGATATTGTTTGATATTATCAATTTCCCACCTTATCGGCCGCGACGATTTGAAATCGTCGCAAAGCAAATCATCGCCGAAATCGTCGCCAGCAAAAATGGCCATAAGATCTGTCAGATCAACTGTGAACAAAATTGTTTGATTTCAATAATCACATTATTTCCCGAAATTTAGTACTATTTTTCATGCATATTTTCATAATTTGGCTTTAAACTACCACAGATTGAAAATAATGATATTGGCGACGATTTTAAAGGTGCTTAAAAAGTGATCGGCGCGTTTTGTTACCAGCGAAACTGACAATATTATGCTGAATAAAAGTAATGTTGATAATTGAATAAAATGAGCGTATTTTCTTATAATTATAAACATCAGCTTCATAATAACCCTGCAATATCTATGGGAACCGAATTCCGTTATTGTAACCGAACTGTCGGTTTATTTGACATTATTCGGTTAAATTTGAAAACAACCGAACAACCGATGTTTTTTTAATGAACCGAGTATTTTCGGTCGTTTTGACAGAAAGGGCTTGTTGAATAGCTTAACGACTACTCGGTTGTTAACCATTGAACCGAGCAGACAACCGAGCGTTCAGCAGATAAAAACTCGGTTAAAATTTAACCGAGTTCGGTCAAAATTTTTAAGTGTGTTCAAATCTTTTTCCACGAACATTTCTCCACTCTGTAGTAATTGATTATATGATGAGCTGTAATGAGGGACCGACTGTTTACTTTGATGACATTTACTTCCAGGGTGCAGCAGCAGTAAAAAGTGTAGACAACAACCACCATGTTTACGGTACTCGTCACTGAGCGGCGATACCAGCGTTTCTATCTGTGGTGTTAAGCCTGCTACTCTATGTTATGAGATTTTCACATTTTTCACCATGAGCTCATGGAAGAATGGTAGTTGGAAATCGATAAAATGTATGGGAAAATCAAGTATTTCACAAATTTATGGAAAATGGTGGTGTTTTAGAAGAAAGTAGTGATAAGGAATGAAGTATGAGGTGAAAAGATTAACTCCTGCACTTAGTTTGCACTAATTAGTAGTCTACACTGCCAAAAATATCTATATAAGATATATGTGTCGTCGTTATAAATTTTTGCAATAGCTCCACCCTAATATAATCGATATAGAACCACACATAAATTAAATAATTGCTAATTCGAGACCACACATAAAGTTTATTTGGACATATATTTTATTAGTAGTTCGCGTGGAGAATGGTTATGTGTGCGCTGATATACATCATAAGTTAAATCTATGGATTTTTGCCAATAAATATGTGTGGATTTTTAGTAGTGTAATAGTGATGAAATTTCGATTTTACTACCATTGAAAAAACGCCATCTCTTGCATTAATCGTTTTGTCTGGTACCTTATTAATAATAAATCACCGCTGTAAATTTTACTGTTTGATAATTGGCATGTAAGAATGTAAGAGATTTGTTTCTTACCGTGATAAAATAATAAAGTTTTTAGCTGCAAGCAAAGCTGGATCTTGTTTGAAGCACGCCATTTTTTTCACTCCGAACGACAACAAGTATTCTTTTGGAACATTAATTCATTGAATGCGAGCATAGATTAAACAGTAAACGTAAATAGTATACATATTAAACTATGTATCGTATAACTTTCGAATATAATGGAAAAGATTTAATTTTAATCTAATTTCGATTTTCTTTATTTCTGAGTGTACTTTAGTTCTCAATAAAACAGGGGGTGATCAAGTCTCCCCGGGGATCAAGTCTACCCACCTTCCCCTACTACAAATGCTCAAAGATGTTCGGCGAACCTTGACTCCGCCCCCGACAACTCCAACCAAAATTAAACCGTTTAATTTTTTTTCCAATCGAGCCGCCAACTGTCAAAGGGTTGTTCCTGGTTGTTCGAACAACTCCACACACGTTCAAACAAAGCAGCAACCGAAGCGTTTTCTTGGGGGCGGAGTCAATGTTCGTCAAACTGCTTGACTGGTGTGTACGTTGCATAATGCATCAGTCGACCGACATCATGTCGACGCAGAGCATGTCGACATCCAAAACTAGGTCGACATAAAACTAAATTCTGACAGAACTGTCATCCGCTCGATCCCTCGATCGGCCATTTTTGTAGTGCTGGTAAAAATCGTAAGCACGAAAAAAGTTATTTTTACGGTTTTTGTGCAAAATTTCTTTATAAATAATCAGTTAAAAAGTTGCAAAAGGAAGAGTAAGTTCCAATCTAAACAGTGTTTTTTGTTTCACTTGAGTGAAACCTTCGCGAAGATATATTTTGTAAAATAAAATTGGTGTTAATCACGTTTCGTCATCTAACAAAATATGCCAAGCAGACACGAAAGCATTTCGCAAGCTGTCATTTTTTTTCTCGTTGTTATTTGTCTTTCCTCAGACGATGCCTGCGCTAGACGAAATCAAATCCTCCTGGGCCGATGAAGTGGAGTTAGATTCCGGCTCGTTGCCGCCGCCGACGGAAATTATCGAAAATGGCCAAAAGGTCGTCACCGAGTATAAATACAAAGATGACAAAAAGGTGAAGGTGGTTCGGACGTATAAGATAACGCGACTGGTGGTTCCGAAGAGCATCGCCAAGCGTAAGAACTGGAAAAAATTCGGCGACTCGGAGAATGATAAGCCCGGACCGAACCCAGGCACAACAATGGTTTCGGAAGATATCTACATGCAGTTTGTTAGCAACAAGGAGGAGGAGCAAAAGTCGGAAAATCCGCTAGATTCGGTAAAGAACATTGCCAAGTGTCGGAATTGCGAGGGCGAACATTGGTCGGTGCAGTGCCCATACAGGGCACAGTACGAATCTGGAAAAGCTAAACCAGCCATACAAGGTGAGATTGATAACCTTTGCATGGGGAACTGTTGTAATCATTTTGTTTATAAACTGTTGGCTCTAAGCAGCTTAAAGTCTTTCGGAATATTTGCATTTAGATAGTATTTTATCGAAATTATGCCTGTTATTCTTTTTTCCGTGGCATATAGGGCATCTCGCTTTAATAGGATGTTATTTTTTTTTTCTATAATGTTTCACATTTCTTTTCTTTTATTTGAGTTTTCTCTTTTTTATTCAATATTGCAATAATTTCATATTCCATCATCCAAAAAAATTAAATAAACATTCCTCGCGTGATTTTTGAAAACGTCGTAAGTCCAAATGAGAGACTCTCTTTCATAACGCTCCCTTTGGCTAATATTTAGGCTAGTTTCAAATTTGTTGCAATATTTTCACCTCAGCACACTAGACAAAGCTATTTTCTTCAGATCGGTGCTGGAAAATCCAATGTAAATGTTAGAATGGCTTTGTAATAATCGAAAGAGAAAGTAAACAAAGAGAGGCTCTCTTTTGGACTTACGACGTTTTCAAAAATCACGCGAGATTCATTTTTTTTTAACTGCGATATTGTGAAGCAGAATCATATTTTTACTGTTTTTACAATTCCAGTGCCCCAAGAAATGGCCCCAACAACTACGAAGAGCGGCAAATACGTTCCCCCGAGTATGCGCGAAAGCCAGAAGCCGGGTATGGGTGGCAACCCGAGAGGACGCGACGACACCACTGCCATCCGTATTTCTAATCTGTCGGAGGCGATGACGGAAGCCGATCTGGAGGAGTTGGTGAAGAGGATTGGTCCGCACAGCAAGATGTTTTTGGCTCGCGACAAGAACACCGGTCTGTGCAAAGGGTTCGCCTACGTACACTTCAAATCTCGCCGCGACGCTGCTACTGCTATTGAGCTTCTCAATGGGCACGGCTACGATCATTTGATCTTGAATGTCGAATGGTCCAAACCGCAGAATCCGCAGTAGGAATTGTTGCAGAGTTGGGAATTAGGAACTAAGTTGTGGTGCGCGTTATATTATGCTTCATGCTAAGATGTGCTTTCCAATATATGGCGAACTGGAATTAATGTTGTTTGACGCTTTCCTTCTATTGACGAAGAATTCCGAAATCAATGTCCGATGTCTACGTTGCGGTTTTCAAGCTATGTGCACGCTACGTCCACGCAAAGTACGCAGCTTCAAATGGAGTAATGCATACGTATACGTGTCCACGACTACATTTGATGCTGGGTACCTTGCGTGAACGCGGCGTGCCCATTTATTTAGTTAACATCTAAACAGATAACACTGAATCAACAATTTGACGCCACAATGCACGGTTCGAGGCCGCATCTCTCCATCCTCGGATACGCCCCACGCTCGCCAAGTCGTTCTGCACCTGGTCTGCCCATCTCGCTCGCTGCGCTCCACGCCGTCTCGTACCTGTCGGATCGGAAGCGAACACCATCTTTGCAGGGTTGCTGTCCGGCATTCTTGCAACATGTCCTGCCCATCGTACCCTTCCGGCTTTAGCTACCTTCTGGATACTGGGTTCGCCGTAGAGTTTGGCGAGCTCATGGTTCATTCTCCGCCGCCACACACCGTCTTCTTGCACAGCACACCGCCAAAGATGGTCCTAAGCTGGGTGCTGCGGATAGAACCGCTTTTCTGCTCTCAAGCGAGTAGCGGGATATTTTGAAATCAATCCTATGAGCAGAATTATTTTGCAGTTCTCCGGCTGTCAAACATTTCCCGCTCTTCTAATTTCTCTTTCCATGCTGCATGAAGGCGCACGAATGCGCGAGACTCTACATGACTTTACGATGGTTTACATACATTTCTGCTCCAATTAGCTGCTGAATCTCGTGAAATCTCGTAACGAGTGCTTTTTAGTGGCATTCCTACTAATTATCCACTCGAAATATAATGTGAATATATTTGTTACAAAGAATGCAAAATTCAAACTAAGTTTGTTTTTATTTTTTTCCCCAAATAATAACAATACTTCTCAACACAAAATCTAAAACGAACATAACCACAATCTTCAATGTTTGGCTCCGGCACAATAGAAAATTTTGGCTTCAGTTTGACAACCAAATCGATTCTATCCGCACCACCCAGGTCCTAAGCACCCGTCTCTCGAATACTCCGAGTGCTTGCAAGTCCTCCTCGAGCATTGTCCATGTTTCATGTCCGTAGAGGACAACCGGTCTTATTAGCGTCTTGTACATGACACATTTGGTGCGGTGGCGAATCTTTTTCGACCGCAGTTTCTTCTGGAGCCCGTAGTAGGCCCGACTTCCACAGATGATGCGCCTTTGTATTTCACGACTAACGTTGTTGTCAGCCGTTAGCAAGGATCCGAGGTAGACAAATTCCTCGACCACCTCGAAGGTATCCCCGTCTATCGTAACACTGCTTCCCAGGCGGGCCCTGTCGCGATCGGTTCCGCCCACAAGCATGTACTTTGTCTTTGACGCATTCACCACCAGTCCAACTTTTGTTGCTTCACGTTTCAGGCGGGTGTACAGTTCTGCCACCTTTGCAAATGTTCGGCCGACAATGTCCATGTCATCCGCGAAGCAAATAAATTGACTGGATCTGTTGAAAATCGTACCCCGGCTGTTCCATCCGGCTCTCCGCATGACACCCTCTAGCACAATGTTGAACAACAGGTACGAAAGTCCATCACCTTGTCTTAGTCCCCGGCGCGATTCGAACGAACTGGAGTGTTCGCCCGAAATCTTCACACAGTTTTGCACACCATCCACCGTTGCTTTGATCAGTCTGGTAAGCTTCCCAGGGAAGCTGTTCTGGTCCATAATTTTCCATAGCTCTACGCGGTTTATACTGTCGTATGCCGCCTTGAAATCAACGAACAGATGGTGCGTTGGGACCTGGTATTCACGGCATTTTTGAAGGATTTGCCGTACAGTAAAGATCTGGTCCGTTGTCGAGCGGCCGTCAACGAAGCCGGCTTGATAACTTCCCACGAACTCGTTCACTAATGGTGACAGACGACGGAAGATGATCTGGGATATCACTTTGTAGGCGGCATTAAGGATGGTGATCGCTCGAAAGTTCTCACACTCCAGCTTGTGGCTAGCTTTTCCGGGCCCATCTTGATGAGCTCAGCTCCGATACCATCCTTACGCAATGCGGTCGGGTCTGAGCTTGACGACCGACTGACAAATAGCTCACACAATCTCGATCAGTACAGTTGCTGATGAAGAATGTGTGTAGCCGCCACACATTCTAAATACTCACGCTCCTCTAATGTGAACGT
Organism: Armigeres subalbatus; assembly: GCF_024139115.2. NCBI lineage: Eukaryota > Metazoa > Arthropoda > Insecta > Diptera > Culicidae > Armigeres > Armigeres subalbatus. Next base: position 76,799 of record NW_026943133.1, read on the forward strand.
GTACTATACACATGTGGAAGTGTTGGCTTCAGAAATGGATTGCGAGTGATTTGACTATGCGTCCAATTTGGGAATCTCGAGCTCATTCAGTAGCCGCTAGGTTGCGAAGGCCGACGGAGGTCTTTCGTAGCTTAGTTGGTCTAGCACCAGTCTAGCGTACTGTAAAGTTGTGGGTTCGAGTTCCATCGAAGGGAAAATGGTTACCTCCAATACATTTTTCAAATCATTATCTTCCACTTCCACATAATTGATGGAATCATAGTAACTCGCTAACCAGTTGCTAAGCATAGGTCCATCGCTAACAACTACTTTATTGATAGCAACTAGATTGTTTAAACTAATAACGAAAAAATAAACTCATTCCCAATTGTTCTCTTGACCTGAATGGTTTTTTTTTCATCAGTAAGATACGTCCAACAGGTTAGGGACCTGCGTTTTCAATAGATAGAAAAGATGGAGAGAACGGGTATTGTCAAGCTATCCAATGGAAATTATGACACTTGGAAACTGGAAATAGAATTTCTACTTGTCCGGGAAGGCTTATGGAAGTATGTTGTTTCTGGTGTAAAGCCTGCGTTGGCTGCTGATCGGTCGAATTTGGCGGATGTTGCCGCTTGGGATGACGGCGATCAAAAACGACGATTGGGTTACTGCTTAGTCGGAACCAACATGGTCACATACGGAATACTACAACTGCCAAAGCCGTGTGGGATAATCTCAAGAAGCAGCACGAAAAGAAATCGTTAACTTCAAAAGTGCATCTTCTAAAGCGAATTTGTGATTTGAAATATCATGAAGGCGATGACATTGAAGAGCATTTGGTGAAATTTGAAGAGTTATTTGAAAAACTTTCGAATGCTGGTACGAAACTGGATGAAGATTTACAAGTGGTTCTGGTCTTCAGAAGTCTACCAAGTTCTTTTGATGCCCTTACAACGACCCTGGAGAATCGTTCAGAAGATGAACTTACATTAGAACTTGTCAAAGCCAAAATTCTCAACGAGATTCAGAAGCGAAGCGGAGACATTTGCATTCACCGTTAAAGAAACTGCTGCGATTAACTGGATTGTGGACTCAGGAGCTAGTTCGCACATGTGTACCAATAAAAAGTGTTTCGTTACTCTGGAAGAAGCAAAAGATGACACACCACGCTTTGTGACGGTAGCCGATGGCAAGAAAGCCCTAGTAAAGGTGTAGGAAAATGCAAGATCAACTGTTATGGAAGCAACGCCGAGGAAAAAGAAATCATTTTGAGCGACGTGCTGTTTGTTCCAGATCTTGACATGAACTTGATATCCGTTGGCTGTTTGGTCCAAAAAGGTGCTGGGATAACATTTGACGAGAATGGCTGTACAATAATGGGCGGACGACGTATTGCAGCTGTTGCATCTCGAAGAAACGGACTGTACCATCTACGTTTAGTGGAAAGAGCGAGCACTGTAATAGAAGAATGTGTACTGAAAAACTGCATCCACGAGTGGCATCGGAAGTTAGGACACAGAGACATTCATGCTATTCAAGAATTGAAGCGTCGTAAATTAGCAAATAGTGTTGGTATTAAAGATTGTGGTCTGAAGATGGAATGCGAAACCTGTCTGCAAGGCAAAATGTCACGTTTATCGTTTCCGAAAGTTTCAAGAAGACGTTCTAAAACAATTTTGGATTTGATTCATAGTGATCTATGCGGACCAATGAATACGGTAACTCCAGGTGGACGTCGATATTTCCTCACGTTCATCGATGACTGCAGTCGCTATTAGGTTCTGCAGCATGACGTCACGAATGAATTCGGTCCTCGTCGAATGAACTTTTTTGACAGTTCAGTAGTACTTTCCACTGACTCTCACAAAGATCGAGTTCGTGATTGGTTGGCTGCCCCCGAGTCCAACGCGAAGTACTACTAATCAGTCATCAGTTTGAGGTTAGATACAGACGCTGCAGAACCTAATTCAACCGTGTTCTTTCTACGTGAGAAGTCAGAAACGTTTGAAGCATTGAAGGATTTCGTGCAGCAGATGAAAACTCAGTTTGGCAGACCGCCAAAAATATTGAGGTCAGATCAAGGCGGTGAATATTGTGGTAATGACGTTAAAAAGTTCCTCCGTAGCGAAGGGATACTGCAGCAATTCACAGTGGCCTATACTGCCGCTATCCGCAAGTCAGACTTATCTGTATATGGACGCCATATCCAGATAAGTCTGATTTGCGGTTAGCGGCAGTATACGCCACAACAAAATGGTGTTGCTGAGAGGAAAAATCGGTCTCTGGTGGAAATGGCCCGTTGTATAATTTTGAACAGTGGATTGTATTATAAATATTGGGGTGAAGCTATAAATACTGCCAATTACCTACAGAACAAACTACCTACGAAGCCTGTGGAGAAGACACCATATGAAGTTTGGTATGATGTCAAACCAGATTTGGAGCGAGTGAGACTTTTCGGATCGCAAGCATACGTTTTTATACCGCAACCGAAACGAAGAAAACTGGAACCCAAATCTATCAAGATGATTTTTGTTGGATATTCACATCAACATAAGGCTTGGCGTTTCATCGATACAACAACGAACAAAATTGTATTCAGCAGAGATGCGAAATTTTTGCCTTCGAGACCAGCCACGGGAGAGTATCCAGCTAAAGAAATCCAGGCAAACGATATTGTAGAGCTTCCGCTATCACCTACAGTAGAAAAAGATGAACGTTTGTCAAATAATGAAGAAAATGAAAATAATGAATTCAACGATAGTAGCGTATTTGAAGATGCCAGTGATCAGCATGACGAATTGATAGAAGAGGGAAGTGAGAACCAGGAGGAGATGGTTGATGTACAGGAGGAGCATTTCTCAGAAGTACCAAGACGATCGACTCGTTCTACCAAAGGTGTATTGCCGAAACGCTATGATGCGGATGGAAGAATGGTTCATCAATTGTCCAGTGAGCCGCGATCGTACTGTGAAGCTATTGGTTGTTCAGAGAAGATGTTCTGGATGGCTGCAATGCAAGACGAACTCAAGTCACTGGAGCAAAATAGTGTTTGGGAATTAACAACCTTGCCTCCAGGAAAGAAAGCAATTGGATCACGTTGGATTTATAAGAAGAAAGAAGATGAGTTTGGAAATATCATAAGATATAAAGCGCGACTGGTAGCACAGGGCTTCACACAACTTTATGGACTGGATTATGATGAAGTTTTCGCGCCTGTAGCAAAGCAAGCAACGTTCCGAATGCTGTTGACAATTGTCGCCAAAAAGAAAATGAAAGTTCGGCATATTGACGTGAAAACTGCCTACCTCAATGGAGAACTCAAAGAAGAGATTTTTATGAAGTTACCACCAGGATTTCACGGAAAAGATGATCAAGTATGCCGACTCAGAAAAAGTTTGTATGGTTTGAAGCAGTCTGCAAGAATGTGGAATCAAAAGCAATGAAGAACTTCTGAATTATGGTTTCAAGCAAGCTGTGTCAGATCCTTGTCTATATGTACGAAGACAGAAGAATCAATTGGTGTATCTCCTTGTTTATGTAGACGACATGCTGCTGGTAACAACGGGCGATGAAGTTTATCATGATGTCATTCGGAAATTAGGAGCAGAATTTCAACTGACGGAACTTGGAAATGCAAAGCACTTCTTGGGTATTCGAATATCGCAGACTCTACATGGATACTGTTTGTGCCAGAGAAGCTATATAGAGAAGTTAGTGAGCACATTTGGTTTAGCAGATGCAAAATAATCAAAAATACCAATGGACCCCGGATATATACAACAAAAGGAGGAGTCAGAGAGGCTACAAAATAAGGATCAATTCCAAAGCCTCGTTGGTGGTTTGCTGTATCTAGCCGTAAACACTAGACCCGACATTGCAATCAGTGCGTCAATCCTTGGAAGAAATGTTAGTCAACCCAGTACATACTGCTGACTGGATCGAAGCTAAACGAGTTTTGAGATACCTGAAGAATACTTGCTGTTATCAATTACAGCTTGGAAACGAATTCAAATCTTTGGAAGCTTATGCTGATGCTGATTGGGCAGGTAAAGTTAAAGACCGAAAATCAAATTCAGGTTTTCTCATCTTATATGGCAATGGAATCGTTTCATGGTGTGCAAGAAAACAAACATGCGTAGCTTTATCATCCACTGAGGCTGAATACATCTCACTCGCAGAATGTTGTCAAGAATTGAAGTGGATCCAGAACTTATTGAAGGATTTCGGTGAAATCGTGAAGTTTCCTATACGAATCTACAAGGATAATCAAAGCTGTATAAAAATGTTAACCAACCATGGAGAGAAACGATCGAAGCACATAGACACAAAATTCCATTTTATCAAGGATCTAGCTGAACGCAATGAAATAGAAGTAAGTTACTGTCCAACAGAAACAATGCTAGCGGACATACTCACGAAGCCATTGAATAGAGTAAGATTAGAAACATTACGTACGAAGATTGGAATTCGATTTGTAAGCGATGAGGAGGAGTGATGGAATCATAGTAACTCGCTAACCAGTTGCTAAGCATAGGTCCATCGCTAACAACTACTTTATTGATAGCAACTAGATTGTTTAAACTAATAACGAAAAAATAAATTCATTCCCAATTGTTCTCTTGACCTGAATGGTTGTCTTTTCATCAGTAAGATACGTCCAACAATAATGTACATATTCACATATGAGTTTTCATAACATTGTAAATTAATGTCCAAGTCGGGTGGTTTAATCCCCGGAATATAGGCAATTACCTTTGATTGAACTGAATAGTGAATATTGATTATATTATAGATAGATAAGAGCAACCAATAATGGCGCAACGCAATAATGGTTGTAACTTCGCAGGAAGAAAATTTGCATTTTACAAGCAATAATTTGAAGCACATGGGCTATCGGATAACAATTTATGTGTGATTAAAATTTCGATTTTTCTTAGAAAAAATTGTCTTTTGAACGGTTTATTACGGTATCATTTTTTTCTAGTTCAGTATCAGAAACCTTACCGAGAAGGTGTGTAATTATATCGCATGGAACTTTTACTCGTCTACGCCACTGTAAGTACATCATGCACCCAGCAGTAATGTCCTTCTATCTGTTTCTCTTCCAAGTTCTGACTAATGCGGAGGGGCAGACTTAATGATTAAGTACTAACTCTAGCTAATCATAATTTGATATCTTTCTTATCTATTGAGTAAACGTTGGTTTATATGATATTTACTCTTTTCGGTGTAAGTTGAGGTCCGCTATCACATTGACAGAACTACATAGTTTAATGGCGATCTGATATATCGCGTACCATTACGCGAGTGATTTCTCATTTTGTCACATTCTAATTCACACACGCTCGCTCAAGCATTATCATCTCGCTGTCTTTAAAGCACTTTATGGTCCGTTGGTTTCCTGAGTTTCTTATTCTATCTAGTTGGAGTAGATTGTGATTGTTTCTTGTTTGAATCAGATCATATAGTCTCAATGTTTATGTTTTTTGAAATCGCATTCAAACCCGATTTTAAATCAAACTGAGCATTCTCAGAGATTTGTTTTCCTTATTTACGATTGGTGTACAAAGTAAAACATGTGCGGTTTTATTATCTGTGAATATTTTATCAAGAATATAAATTTGTTTCAGTACAATTATTGTCAAGATAAAGAAAAAGCGATACACAGAAGAAACAAAATGGCCACTTTAAGTCTTTCAAAGAGTCAAGTGCTTAAATAATACTATAAGAAATGAGAAAAAATCAACACATAAAATCTCATATACACCAACACGAGGTAACTAATAATATATAAGAAAATAGTACCGCTTTGTCTAATTTGAAAATTCTTCTGAAACGAATTTCGACAAATCGTAATGTGTGAACAAAGCAAAAGAAGGAAGAAATATTTATCACTTCCAGTTTCCGTATCAAACAAATAAAAATACTTCTCGTTTCCTCGTATGGCACACTGACTGAAGAAGCCCGTGAGCAGGCGGCAATGGAACCAGCCAAGCCAGGCACTTACGGAAGCAGCTTGTTCTTCTCCACCGTCAGCAGTTGAGGCTTGGAGTTGTTATTGAGTTGTTGGCCCTCGGCTTCCTGTTGTTTGGATTTCTTCAGCGACTTGATGCGGCCTGAGAAATAGTCTTCGATCTCTTGCAACGTTTTGCCCTTGGTCTCCGGCAGGCAGAGGTAGAAGAAGACCGTCCCTGAAAAAGATGTTTTGTTAGAATTGTGAAGATGCTTCAAAATTCATTGCACCTGCCCGAAAACGAGATGCATGCGTACAGAATGAAAGCCCCGTGCCTCTCGAGCAAGTGGGCCAGGAATGGATAAGTCTTGACGACGATGAAAACAAATATGTGCGCCATACAGGTCGTGAATCCTCCTACGATTCCCCGCACCTTCATTGGGTACAACTCTCCGATCATGACCCATGGTACTACCAGGAAGCCAAGTGTGCAGGTGATGGTGAATATGAAGATACATGCTACTGGGAACCATGTTGCAGTGGGGCGATCGGAGGAACGGCCATTTCCCAGGTCTTCTTGTAGTACAGGTACGTTCCTAAACCAATCATCGTGACACCACATCCAATGCCAGAAATGAACGTCAATGGACGCCGACCACACCTTCTGAGCAATATTGCGGCCAAGATTGTGAAGACGAATCGAACAACTCCAAGCATTATAGTACACGTGTACTTATCCATTGTGGTGCCAGAATCTTGGAAAATCTCCACAGCGTAGAAGGTGATTGTGTTGACGCCGCTGAACTGGTACATCATGAAGTAGAGGGTCAAAATTCCAAAAGGCTTCAGGCAGGATGGATGCAGTAGAGCTTGGATCGTCTCTTTCGGCGACATTTTCTTCTTTTGGTTACTTTTCTGGGCAAACGTTTGCAGTTGCGTAACTTCTTTCTCCAGGTTGTACGTGGAACCTCTCAGTTTGGCTAAACTCTTTAGTGCCTGATCCGGTTTGTTCTTGGATACGAGATAATTTGGGGTCTCCGGCATGAACAACATCAGTGCAAAGGCCAACACCGGAACACAAGCGGAAATTGCCGAGAGGATCTTCCACGTGGTCACCGCTCCCAGAGTGTACTGAAACAGTACCCCTAAGCTGATGCCCGTTGATGCCAGTGCACAAAGCATTCCTCGAAGGTGGGGTTGCGTTACTTCCGATGTGTAGACACGGGCCGGGGCTCCAACCATACCGGAACCGAACCCGGTCAGAATACGTCCCGCATAGATCATTTCCACGTTGGTGGCGCACGCTATGATGATCCAGCCGATAATCATGGGAATTTCCGTTATCAGTAGGGCCTTCTTGCGTCCAAAGTTGTCCATTACGTAGCCACTGAGAAGGCACCCGATGGGTGTTCCGATCGCTGATAGAGATGCTGAAGAAGAAGAAAGGAAGGTATCAGGATTAGATTTGGTCAATGTATTTATTGAATAGTAATTAAGGGATCATTAAGCAGTTAGTCGAAAAGGGATCGACAAAATATCGACTTGACAAATTTCTATTCTGAGTGATTGCATGATATCGCCTCGACCTGTTGCCTGTTTCAGACCCGAGATAAACTCGGAAAAATATATTAAGCTCTTTTAGTGGAATGTATTCAACTGTCTAAGATGAATTAAGTACTCTCCATTTAATTCCACCAATTATTTTCGATATCTATGCAGATACGTATTTCGACCACAACTGTGTGGTCGTCTTTAGTGTCTCATACTTGACTCGACTCGACTCGAGTCGAGAATTTGATTCAAATACCATACATTTTATTCCATAATTCATAATAATAATACGCCTACGTAACGCCTACGTAACGCATTCAAAGTGAAAGTATAGGCACTAGCGAAGGAAGGGGTAAAAAACAGATCCTTCCAAAAATTACATCTTTTTCCTTTCTCCTACAACAAGGTTGTACCGAAAGGCTATCATTTCCAATCGACTCTGCTCGTCGAGCTGAACAAATGTTTGTCTGTCCGTGTGTATGTGTGTGTGCGCACACGAAAACCGAAAAACGTTAATCACTTTTTTATATAGTAATTTTTAACCGATTTTCTCGCAACAAGTTGCATTCGAAGGTGGACCCTGCAGCGATTGAAAGAGCCGTAATGTAGGCATTTATTTATTATGATACACAATACTAATTTAAAACTAAAAGATTGAATCGGGTAAGGCATCGTCGTCGCTAGGTGGATTAATTTTGGTTTTAAGATAATAAATGAAAAATATATTAAGCTCTTTTAGTGGAATGTATTCAACCGTCTAAGACGAATTAAGTTCTCTCCATTTAATTCCACCAATTATTTTCTATATTTTTGCAAATACGTATTTCGATCACAACTGTGTGGTCGTCTTCAGTGTCTCAAGTGACTCAAGTCGAGTCAAGTACAAGACACTGAAGACGACCACACTGCGAAGATATCGAAAATAATTGGTGGAATTAAATAGAGAGTACTGAATTCGTCTTAGACGGTTGTATAATAAATGAGTTTGAAATGATTTACGGGTTAAGCTTTTTTGTTGCGATTATAATCACTAGTTTCTCAAACAAATTATTCATTTAATGTTTGATCCACAAAATACGGAAAATAATACCTACAATAAAAAATGCGAAGGTTACTCTTACTACCTTGCTACGCATAACTGTTGCAAAATCGTAGGAATCAGAATATTTTTTCAAGCTTTGTGATATTTCCCGCCACACTGATTCATAATAAATAGTTTACTCATGCACCTTCGTAAGCATGGTCAAAATACGTAAATTCATGTTTTTGGTTTGGCGATCTCCACACTTTTTTCTAATTGGCAACCACTATATCAATAGGGCGCTGCTCAAAATCCCCAGTAACAGTTAACCTAACGATTTATTATATTTATTACATTATTCCAAAGTTAAATCGTGCTTTTGGATGGAAAGCCCGTAAATGTGACGCAATTTCGTGACTTTGCTGAATTGCACCCTGAGACACAGACGAAATCATCAAGAAGCAACAAACGATAGGTACTTTTAGTTCATTCAAGACACCGACATAAAAAAAATCACTAGAGTCGAAATAAGGATAACAATGTTGAAGCAAGCAGGCGGGGATTTATAATATCAAAGTCTGAATCGATTCTATCTCCTTCAGTGCGATCAGTTATACACTACTAAAAATCCACACATATTTATTGGCAAAAATCCATAGATTTAGCTTATGTTGTATATCAGCGCACACATAACCATTCTCCACGCGAACTACCTATAAAATACATATCTAAATAAACTTTATGTGTGGTCTCGAATTAGCAATTATTTAATTTATGTGTGGTTCTATATCGATTATATTAGGGTGGAGCTATTGCAAAAATGTATAACGTGACTGCCTTACTATCTTACATCACATAAATGTATTGGACCTGATGAGTTGACCATATTTTAGAGAAATATTTTCAAATAGTATCTATTGCGGTAGATCAGAATGTAAAATACAATGTCAACGAATAGAAATACTTCTTGTCAACTTTAATTTAATCTGCCAAGTAATCCATTCCCTGGCATGGCGTAGGTATGAAATGCCAGACTTTAATTATTGCTGTAACGCAGCAAATCTCCATTGATACACTCCATCGATGATGGGATACCTTTGCATGTCCGCTATCTGAAGTTCAAGTTATCACCAGGCAATCAACATATGCAAAACAATCATTATCGCGAAAAATTGTTGAACAAGCTTGAAACAGATAATAGAGAGTAGGCTGCAGAGTTGTTCGTTTCTGTTGCTACCAGTTCTGTCATATCTGTAAACATCTTCAAGTGTGCTATAATTTTATTACTTGCTTGTTCAGATGCATTCATGCATTCGAATGCGAACTCACAGCTGTAGGCGCACCAGACATCGATAAGGAATTTCCATAAAACATTATCGATAAGCGGCACCATCATCATACAGGTAGCATCTATAGTGACAGACAGTCCAAGGCAAGGAAGAAACGTGCTTCGCTGAACGTGCATGACAGTTTTATTGCACCATCGAATTCATTGCAGAAAGCCGGGTGAAATAGCAAAGCAAGCTGTTGTTCGTAATGCTTATTATAAAGCAACAATTTTTGTACAGCTAGTATTGTGACTTGCAATTAATTAACAACTTTTGTAATCAATTTTCAAGGCTCTCGTAGATGAGCAAAATTTTCCCCAATACAAATTTCACGTAGATATTGTGCCTTGCAACAGAATGACGACTTTCATGATCATTTTCCAAGTAGATGCGAAAAATTTCCCCGCTGTACAAATAGCACGTGCTATCCAAGCATTCGCCGCCGGAAAGCACCAAGTGGTGTTTTTTTCTTTGCGACCAAAAATGAGCGGAGGAGTACAAATTACAATGGATCAATCAAGGTAACTCATTTTGCACTCACCGCATCAAAACAACGGCGGCACTGTATATGCATATTTCTATTCATGTGTGTTTGACAGAACATGTCTACGGTGGCGCAATCTGTTCATTTCATAGCGGCAGTTTTTGCTTATTGATTGGTCCATTCTATAAAAAAAAACACGAGAGTGTCCATTATAGGAATATTTTGGGGGGTCCATAATAGGGAAAACGAACGTTCCGACACGAGTCGAGTCAAGTACGAGACACTGAAGACAGCCTTACTGTTGAGGTCGAAATACGTATCTGTCAAGATACAATTAAGTGGTGGAATTCAAGGGGATTGAACAAATTCGTCTTATGACAAGTGATCATATGAAGTGTCGACCTAAGGGAAGCAATTTCCTATTATGGACCCCAAAGGACTTTAAAATGTTAATTTCAACGAATAACGTCAAGTATTTGAGTCTTTCATGTATGTATCGTGGAGAGGAGATGCAGAGCTTGATATTAGATATCAGGCAAAATTAATATTTTGTAAATTTCCACTCCTTATGTCAGGAAGAGCAAAAATTCGCTACTAGGGGGTCCACTATTGGGCATTTTACCCTAGCTTTATCATACACAGTGGTGAATCAATCTGTTTTAGGCTGCGTCTCATGTCCTGAATTCAATGAAAACTAAACTGTGACAATTAGAAACTTTAAAATTGACTGAGAAAGTGATGACAAGTTTTGTAATTCCAAAGAAAAGTTTGAAATTGTGAAGCATTTTTATTAGCCAAAAATATCTGATGACACCAATTTCAGTACACCCGATTCTTTTTTTTACACGGGGGATGCGTTCCGTGTAAAAAAAGTTTTCAGTTCAAAATTTGAAAATCCGTGTAAAAAAAGTTTTATGATTTCTCGACGAATCATGCAAAATGGACTTTGCAAAAATGAGGTTAGGATGTCGTAGATAATATTATTCTATTGAGGTTTAAAATATGTTTAGAAGATTATGATGCTATTTTTTGGATTATGATCCAAATTGCCTGACATTTTGCCAGGAATCCTTAATCATTAAAAATAAGCTGATAGACATATGGGAGTTGGAATTGTCGAACATTTTTTGAAATTTGAACTACCCTAGTACCCTAGGTGCCCTAGTGTAAAGTAAAATAAAAGCACAATTGTACAAATTGTTATATTTGACGAGCTCGGTGGTCTAGTGGCTACCACTTCTGCCTTATAAGCAGGAGGTCGTGGGTTCAATTCCAGGCTCGTCCCTTTCCTACTTTGTATTTCTATCTTAGTTCTTTCTGTGTTTCACGTTCTACCAAAACGATTCATACTGTTATAATCTTCCACACAATCCCAAAACCTCCCGTGGCACCTATAAGAGGTCGTAGAGTTCTCTGCATCTTTCTTAAGTAGGTGGCCAACTAACCATCCTATCCCTTCCCCAGCATTCGCAAGGACGTGGCTAGGACAGATCTCGACTATTGGAGAGTGCAATGCTTCCATCTAAGAGATAGTGATTAGTCCCAAATCAATATCTAAGGTAACGGATGAAAGTAATGCTACTCTCATACAATAATCTTGGCTTGTACCACCTACGAATTTGTGCGAATTGCTCAATGCTAATGCTAATTGTACAAATTGTTATATTTGACAATTTGTGCAGATTCAGATTTCATAACACTGGCGGTGCCAGAGTTCTGGTTATGTTGGGGCACCAGCATTTTTGGCGTAATTGGTTCATTTATAATTTGGCGTCAGTAGTACAAACTATAATTGGGGGAATATTTTTTACGCGAATTATTTTTCGGATTTTATTCTATTATGTTACTATTATGTTGTTATGTCTATTATGTTATTCTATTACCTGAAAGGTTTGGCAAAAATCACTCCGGGTACCGTATCGTCCAAAGGTGAAACGGCGGTCGGAGCCATCACCATCGTGGGTGTCAACATCACCAACGGTGAAACTTATTTGGATCTGGAGCTGGTGAATAACCGTATCCAAAAGGAGGTAAATTTGCAAGGAGGAACGCACTTGTAAGGAAGGGACGCTCGCTGATTGCTCCAGTTTAAATTAGAGGATAAGTATATTTCCATCCAAGGTAAGAACAATGAGTTACATGTTCTAAGCAACTATTCATTTTGCACCCATTTCAATAATAAATCGTTTTGACGATTCATACGTTCTTACTGATTAATTAAACTCTATCGTTGATTTTTCGTGCTACTTGAAAAGCCTCGTTTTGGCATAACATATTTATTGTATGTACCCTGGACCTGTGCTTCGTATGTCACATGGCGTTCATTATTTTTTTTGTTTTTAAAAATTTCTTCATAATTAAATGATTATAATTATAGGTGATCGAGGTTTGTAAATTTTGTTTAAGAATTAGATTTAATTTTATTATGTTATTTTTTATCTCGTTTCAGAGAGCGAGTAATGGCGCTTTAGCCTAGGCATAAGAGCCAGGACATATGGGAGAAATACCTGTGTCCCATCCCTGGAAGATCAGCAAGGAGTGACACTAATCTTCTTAGCAATGTCACTTCCAACTATAATTGGGGGCGTAAATCAATGAAAAAATGTCCGGCAGTTCCGGCAGGGATTTCTTCAGACATTCCTTTGTAAATTTGTTTAAGAATTCCCTTAAAATTTGTTTGAAAATTCTTTCGGAAATATCTAAGAAATATCCGGAGGAATATTAAAAGAAATTGTTTTGAGGCTACCTTGGAAATTGCCTTGGGATAAATGTATCGTAAATTTCTTTAGCCTTTGGAAATTCCTTTTGACATTCGTCCAAGAATTTCCTTTGAAAATTCATTGGAAACGCTTTTGCAAATTTCTCCGGTAATTCCTTAGAAACTTCGTGCAGGAGATCCTTCGGAAAATCTTTTAAAGAAGCCACACAAGTTTCTTACTAAATTCCTGTTGTAATCTTTCCAGAAATTTTGTTAGATTTTTCAGGAAATTTATTAAAAATGAAAAAGGAAATACTAACTGAATTTTCGGAAGAGGAAATTCTAAGGAATTTCAGATGAAACTATTCTTAAAATAATTACTGAATAAATTTCTAAAGTGGTTTCCGAACGTTTCAAAGGAATGTCCGAGGGCTTGAGATTCATTAAATTTCCGGAGGATTGTCCGAAGGAATTCCTTAAAAACCGAAACAATTTCCAGATGATGTTCTAAAGAAATTCCGAAGAAATTCCTAAACTAATTTCCGCAGGAATTTCTAGATAATTTTTTTTCTGAAATTTCTGAAGGAATTCTCCCAAGGAAATTTCGGAAGGAATCCCTTATACCAGGGCTGCCCAACGTACGGCCCGCGGGCCGGATGCGGCCCTTTGCTCAATTTGTTTTGGCCCGCGTTGTGTAAGAAAAAATACGCCATAATCGGCTTAAAAGCTTTTCTATCTGACTCGAGAAGCTCCTTCTTATTATCTACTAGCAGACCCGACGAGCTTCGTTTCGCCTAAAATTCATTTATTCTCTGCTTAGTTCTCGAGTTATGCAGAAATTTCTGTTTCATTTGTATGGGAGCCCCCCTTTCCAAAGGAGGGAGGGGTCTCGAACCATCTTAAGAACCTTCTCCGGCCCCAAAAACCTCTGCATACAAATTTTCACGCCGATCGGTTCAGTAGTTTCGGAGTCTATAAGGTTCAGACAGACAGAAATTCATTTTTATGTATATAGATTAATTAATAAATACTGTAGGTTATTACTGAATAAAAAATCAGGGCAAGCACGGAGTCGAATAATGCAGCACGGGCCAGTTCTGCTGGTAATGATATTTTGTAAATACTGATGAAACCTGATGAAACCGGATGAAACCTTTCCACGACGGACAACTTGTTCTTCTTCATTGGCTCTAACCTCCAACTGGAACTTGGCGTGCTTTTCAATTTATTATTCTATTAGCATTTCCTTAGTTATTAATTGGAAGCTTTTCTATGCCCACCAATGCATGAGTGAGTATGTATTTTGTGTGGCAAGCACGTGTACAATGGATACACTATGCCCAGGGAGTCGAGAATGTTTCCAACCCGAAAACATCCTAGGCCGGATCGAGAATCTCCGGATTGTCAATCCTACGCCTTTGCTCGCAAGGCTACTGGAGACTCCAGACAACTTGTTAGATAATGCATATAGGCTGCCTCCTTCACTGGTATTAGTTTCTCGTTCAGCACGTTGAAGAGTTAAAGTTCTCATAGAAAAATTATAAATTACGTTACGTGGACAAGCCACCTGCTTCTGATTCTACCTGCTCACAATCGTTGAAAATACTAAATGTAAAATACAAGGCACATGCAACTGGCTTTAGAAGGGGAATTTACTACCATCTTCAAATCACAGAGGAATGAGCAGCTTTGATCCCAATGAAGGAAACGACTACCGGTATCGACCTGAGGAAAGCTGTTAGTAGGACCTGTATGAAGGAGCTTGAACTCTTCTTAAGGCCTAACAACTGATGGAGCTCCGGCAATGACGGGAAAGAACACTGGCGCTGTGACACTTGAAAATTAAAGGAATTTGTTTATTTATAAATCAATTGTTAGCTAATTACAAAAGTTAATTTGTGCACATTGCATTTTTACCGAAAAAATGATCAATATTCGTTATGTAGCGTTGCTCGTTAAAAGTCATCTTTACCTACGCGATGAAACTCCTCAGCCACCACTAATTCCAATTTATATTGACGAAAACGGAAGCAGAATACGGAGATTTGTTGTTGGCTAACCCATGGTACCTGGCTTGAGAGCGAAATAAAATCACACTATTTTTACAGGATAAAGCAAAACCAAAGCCCAAGCTGCATGATCCTGGATGGGTGAGTAGCTTGGCCTTTATAATACATGTCACCAAACATCTCAATGACTTGGACATTACGCTGCAAGTCAAGGATCAACACGTCGAACTTTCATTATCCAATGTTTCAAATGGAGATAATTGACCTCAAATGCAACAACGAGCTCAAACCTGAATTGCAAAAAGACGAATCTCTTGGAAGATATGTTCTCTATCCAGAAGTACATATTAGTGTGAACAATTCTTATCAAGTATGGAAATAGTAAAAAGTAATTGTTGAACTTGTTGCGAAATTCTATAACCGATTGTGAAATCAAAATGCGACGTGTATTGGAAGGAAGTCAACAGTTCCATGTCCTGTTACGTAAAACCCAGCGGTGATGGTGCCTTTCTCGTTCGCTCAAAAGGTTTGGAAAAATCTAAAATAACACCAATAAGTGGATTGGTCTTATTTTTCATATTTATTTATATGCATAAAAAATTCTCGCTAAACGCAATTTGTTGCAAACAAATCGGATGAGCATAAGAACAAAAATGACATTTTATTTTGTAGTTTTAAAATTAGTATTTTCACCTTAACTTTTGACCCAATTGTACGATCCGGCCAAGAGTTCAGTGCGAGATTTCTCTTGTTTCGGACAGCAGAACGATCGCGCGATTGGCCGAAATATTGTGTTCTGTATTGCGCGGCCATGGTTAGGTAAGATCACTGTGTATAAAGAATAGCACGGTCGTATCGCTTATCAGAGTGAATCCAGATCCAACGATGCCTACCAACTAACTGATAATCCTTCCTGTGGTTTTTGTGGAGACGCAGAGGTAAACACGGTCTTCAAATAGTAAAAACCACCTACTAATATTCCTTCCCTCTTTCTAACTGACTACAAGGACGTGGCCGGCGCCGTTATTGATCATTTGAATATTAGAGTCACTGAAACTTGCACACTGAGAATGCTTGAACAATCCCAGTCAATCATTCAGTTGATTCTTTGTGCAATTTCACTACCGTGCGGGACCGAAATCCGTACAGCACCGAAATCCGTCCACCTCATGAGATATCAATGAATTAAAGGGTGTTCAAGTAATTAATGTAGGAATAATTTATCTTTTCCTAATCAGATACTTGGCAGTAAGCTTCTAGGGCAAAGCAATGGAAAAAAGGCTTTGAAATTAAAACAGCAAAAATCAAAAACAAATCGCCACTCACCAAACGCGGAGTTTTTGCCGCCATTTTGTTTTCGGGTATAGCATAATTGCACCAAAAGTAACTGTGGTTTAATTGCTAATTACGAAACATTACATAAAATAAGCGGAATATAAATCGAAGGGATCGCTTCTCAAGGTGCGTATCGAACTATTTACAGTGGTAGTTTAGTCAATCAGACTGCTTCAATTTAAATATTTAGTTAAATAATAGCTGTACGGATTTTGATACTTTGATTCGAAATCCGTCCACGGTGGACGGATTTCGAGTCAGGAGTAGTAGATTCTATCCATAATTTTATCATGTTTTTCGTAGTTTTTAATGAGTAAATGTGAAACACTTCAAAACTAGAAGCCTTTATGCTCCTGTGTCAGTGGCAAACGTTTTATTTACATTCGATTCCTATTTTCTAATGACTTTTTCATATACTAAGGTGCTTAAGTGTACGGATTTCGATGCCCCACGGTAATTCTGGTCAATCACGGAGTAGCAACCATAGATATGTGTAGTCAGTCAAAGCTAAGCTAATTGTATGATCCGGCCAAGTTTCTATAGGAAACAATGGGACAAGATTCTGCGTCGAATGCAATCTGATGCGAGAGACCTGAGAAGCACACATATTGCACATCAATCACAGTAACTTATATATGACCGGATTCAGTCACAATATGGTTACTGCAACCAGATTTGTTGAACTTGTGTTGCTTGGGGAATAGATGAAGTCTAAGTGCTAAAAAAGTGAGCTAGACTTTTTTGAACTCTTTTTCACAATAAATAGTAATTTTACCATAACTTCTAAGCCCATAGTCCGATCTGGCCAATTTTCAATAAGAATCAATGAGACATTCTGCGTCGAATGCAATTTAATGCGAGCAAATCGGTTGAGGAAAAATACCTGAAAAAAAACTTGTTGCGAGCAAATCGGTTGAGGATAAGTGCCCGAAAAATGAGTGATATTTCTTACGCGATCCCATAGTCCGTCTCTCGATCCCATAATCCGATCTAGCCAATTTCAAATAGGAAACAATGGGACAGGATTCTGCGTCGAATGCAACTTGTTGCGAGCGAACCGGTTGAGGATAAGCGCCCGAAAAATGAGTGACATTTTTTACGCGATTTTTTCATATGAATTTGTATTTTGGCCATAACTTTCGATCCCATAATCCGATCTGGCCAATTTCAAATAGGAAACAATGGGACAGGATTCTGCGTCGAATGCAACTTGTTGCGAGCAAATCGGTTGAGAATAAGTACCCGAAAAATGAGTGACATTTTTTACGCGATTCTTCGTATGAATTTGTATTTTGGCCATAACTTTCGATCCCATAGTCCGATCTGGCCAATTTCAAATAGGAAACAATGGGACAGAATTCTGCATCGAATGCAATTTGTTGCGAGCAAATCGGTTGAGGATAAGTGCCCGAAAAATGAGTGACATTTTTTACGCGATTTTTTCGTACGAATTTGTATTTTGGCCATAACTTTCGATCCCATAGTCCGATCTGGCCAATTTCAAATAGGAAACAATGAGACAGGATTCTGCGTCGAATGCAACTTGTTGCGAGCAAATCGGTTAAAGATAAGTGCCCGAAAAATGAGTGACATTTTTTACGCGATTTTTTCGTACGAATTTGTATTTTGGCCATTACTTTCGATCCCATAGTTCGATCTGGCCAATTTCAAATAGGAAACAATGGGACAGGATTCTGCGTCGAATGCAACTTGTTGCGAGCAAATCGGTTGAGAATTAGTGCCCGAAAAATGAGTGACATTTTTTATGCGATTTTTTCGTATGAATTTGTATTTTGGCCATAACTTCTGATCCCATAGTTCGATCTGGCCAGTTTCAAATAGGAAACAATGGGACAGGATTCTGCGTCGAATGCAACTTGTTGCGAGCAAATCGGTTGAGGATAAGTGCCCGAAAAATGAGTGACATGTTTTGAGTAGTTTTGCGCACACACACACACACACACACACACACACACACACACACACACACACACACACACACACACACACACACACACACACACACACACACACACACACACACACACTCAGACATCACCTCGATTCGTCGAACTGAGTCGATTGGTATATAACACTATGGGTCTCCGGGCCTTCTATAAAAAGTTTGTTTTTGGAGCGATCATATAGCCTTTACCGTATACTTAGTATACGAGAAAGGCAAAAAAAGCACAAAAAAAGATTATTCGAAAGCAATAATAGCGTGTTTAGTTTTTCTTCGATTTTTTCTTTTCTTTTCTTTAAAACTAAATACTATTCTGAAAAATATATATTTTACTCTGATTATTTTGAAAATGTATAAAAATATATTTATTTCCGAATATTTACTGGCCCGCCTGCAAGTTATCAATAAGCCTGCCCAACCTTTTCCGTTAAAAATCCTTCCGAAAATTCCTTCAGGATTGCCTATTTTATTTTTTAATAAATTTTAAGAAAAATCTACTAAAAAAAATTGCGGAATAATCCATATGGTTTTACTAAAAAAAAGGAAGTTTGATGAATTAACCCTTTCCATAGGCTTTTCCATAGGATTTTCCGAAGGAATTCTTGGAAGAAACTCAAAAGGAATCAATGGAGACATCTTCTTAATTATTCCTGGATAACAATTCTGAAAGACCTTCTTCTTTTTATTGGCATTAGCCGCCTCGCAGCTTAGTGTTCATTAAGCACTTCCACAGTTATTAACTGCGAGGTTTCTAGTCCAGGTTACCATTTGTGCATTCGTATGAGGCTAACATGATGATACTTTTATGCCCAGGAAAGCCGAGACAATTTCCAATCCAAAAATTGCCTAGACCGGCACCGGGAATCGAACCCAGCCACCCTCAGCATGGTCTTGCTTTGTAGCCGCGAGTCTTACCGCACGGCTAAGGAGGGCTGAAAGATATCTAGAAGAAATTTTCGAATAAATTCGTGGAGAAATTTCAGAATGAGTTCTCAAAGAAATTGTCAAAGGAAAGCCAGAATTATTTTCGGAGAGATTTGGCAAAGGAATTCTTACAGGAATTTACGATGGAATTTTCAATAGAATTTCCGGAGATATTTGCAAAGATTCCTAGAATTTCTTTTAAAATTCTTTCGAAATAACTTCAAAAATTAATTCGGAAGTTTCTCCAGGAGTAATTAAAATTCTAAGAAAATCAGTTGATTTTCTCAGGACATTTTTTCGTATATAATAAAATTTCAGAGAAATGATCGATTTGGTAGGTCACGTGCCCCATCGTGCCCCAGCTTATCTTCGCCAGTATTCATCAATTCATCCAATTCACATCTACATTGTCGAACTTACTTAATTTGTCCTAATCCTCAAATTTAAACGATGTCATCAAAACGGGTCAGATTGTCTTATTTATCTGTTAAGGTCGAACAAACATAACTAATATTCTCAATTTATTTATAGTCTATATGTAATTAGATTATACATTTTCAAGAGTTTTTATTGCTCATGTACATGGTGCACTTTCGTTTAGGGTTATTGCTATAAAATGTTTGAGGTTGAAAACCTGAGAATAAATTCATTTCCATGAACGGTATTACCGATCCGGAAGGCTCATTAGTGACTGCACTTGAACCAATAAACCTATACCTATTGGTAACTATGCACTTTGTTAATAATCCAATTTGTCGGATTGTCGGTGAAACACTTCAGAGTTCGAAAAACATGCGGTACAAGTGTGACAATCTATGTATTGTATCTACCAAAACCGGTACCAATCAAACGAAAGAGAGTCGCTACTGGAAACTATCGACATATCGAACATCAATATTTATAGCAACCGACCGGCATTATCTCTGATATTATTTATTCATTTATCACCGAGCGACGGCGTGCTATCGTTCGATGTGGATCGACGTGCTCGATGCGGTCTTCATAGCGACGTCGTAGCCTTCGTCGCGACTAACTGTCTCTGCGTTTCTTCAACCTAATAAGAGAGGAGACGTTACTTGCGAAACGAGAAGCCCCACGATTGTACAGTGAAACAGCTGATCGGACCGCGATTTTTTGTTGGTGCTAGTTGGCCGGGCTGTTTGCAGAACAGTATTTCACCGAAAACAGCGTACTTCCTAGGTGTCACGAGTCTGATCACTGCACTACAATCGAACCTATTTCTATTTATGTATTTCCTGGCAATTGAAATGTGGAACAGGTTTATTGAACCTCTTAGTAATCTATAATAAACGTCGATGTAAATCCTGGCTATTCAAATTAGTTTCTGCATACATTTCACCTCGATAGTTCCTTCAATATCGAGTAAGGGGAATTCTCTGTAGAAGTTGTGTATGTAGTTTAATGTTCGAGAAAGTATATTGAGTAGGAAACTCTTGCAACCATATCCAACTGTACTTCGGAATATCTCAAAGTGACCACCATAGGCCGCATCGCATATCTCGCAACGGCGTTATTCTTGAGATAGCTGTCTTTCACTCGATAAACAAGTTGGGACGTTGAACCACGCATTCATGCCGTGCGCTTGGTTTATTGTAGTTTGGTGTGTGGCGGCGCACTGTTTTATTAAGGTCATCAGCAGTGACCGGCTTTGTCAAAGATAGCCTGTGACAGATATGAGTAACATTGTTGATTCTGCGGATAAAATGCGAGCGCATGGCAGTTAGTAAAGAAGATTTGAATCCAATATTAGGGGTTTTTTTTTTTATAGAAAATACCTAGGAATTTTATTTATGCATGCGTCAATCTAGATTATTCACTTTTGTTGGCGACACCACCTTTTCCATGAGAGTATAAAAGGATTTTTTTTAAATTAATATGTGATTTTGCTTCCGAATTCACGATGTTGCTAGTCAATAATGTTGAAACCGTCGAGAAACGATTTTCGCCAATTGAATTTCTTTTCAATCTCAGATATCAGCTCTAGGAAATTTGACAAATGGAATGTCAAAAACTCATTACAAGTTATAAGCGTTGATGAATTAGTCAGCATTATTCAGAGGAGATGAGTTTACTGTATCACGTTTATCTTGGCTATCAAACAACCTTCAGCATATAACAGATCTGCCCATGATCACATAGTTGACGTATAAGCCAAAATTACCAAAACACACTTTTTTGCGGATATGGATTCTTCGTATGGTTATACATATGCTCAATGAAAAAATATTCATGTTTTGTTCGGAAACATTCGAGTTATGGCGATTTGACGAAGTTGACGTACCTCCATTACCTGCTGTAATATGGAGCAAAAACCTGT
The DNA here is from genome assembly GCF_024139115.2 of Armigeres subalbatus. Lineage (NCBI taxonomy): Eukaryota > Metazoa > Arthropoda > Insecta > Diptera > Culicidae > Armigeres > Armigeres subalbatus. Next base: position 98,388 of record NW_026943133.1, read on the forward strand.
CTCATATTTTTTAGACAGTCACAATCCACTATTTAAGCACAACATAGGTTTTCGTTTTACTTTGTCGTATTTCAGGACTTATTTATGATTTGGGCGTAACTAATTTTGTAATCAAAAATTAATATGCAAGTTCCTGCTAAAGCAAGCATTTCTTGTGAAATCCACGGTATAATCCGACAAAATAAGCTTTCCATCGAGGTGTAGCTCTGAGGATAAACGTTTACATTCTTTTGAATCAATAAAATAATGTTTGTTTGCTAAATATTGTCGCCAAAAGTTTTGATTTAAGAAAAATCGCGATCATTCAAAAGGAAGTATAATATAAAAGAAGAATGAAAAATCATTAATTATGTAACGCAATGATTAGCCATTCATATCACACTTTTTTTAGAAGCATATCAAAATTGATAATGGGAAATCACACTTATCTTAATCGCCATTCCTCATCTAAAGTGTAATAATTTATGGGTATTTTCTAAAAGTGCATATCAGAACCAAAATCTAGCTTCATTTTTTGCGTGACAGGAGAGGTCTGCCACTAAGGACTTAACACATAAGAATTAGTGCGTGTTAAATGGCTTTGTATTTGTATTTCAGCTTGATAATATTGGTATGTATATTTCGAGCACATTTACTGGGAAGGATCCTAATATATTCCACGGCTGTTATTTTAGTTTTTACAATTGTAAAGGCTCCACCAGACCTAAGCGATTTCATCGCCGCGACGGCGACAACTAGTCGCCGCGATTCTATCGTTGGGTCGCTGCAGGCAATGTTCTATTTACGCTTCCACACCAACGGCGACAAAATCGCTGTCGCCAAGCGATGGAATCGCGTCGCGACTGTCGCATCGCGTGTATAAATATCAAGATGTGTTATGGATAAAAACAAACTAATAGCTCGAGATATCAATCACTTCTTCAAAATACCATTAACTGATAACCTCATGATATTTCAGAGCAAATTTTGATATTGTCGTCTGATATTTTGTGCTTTTATATCCTACATATGAATCAGGCCCATATCTCATTTTGCAATCTAATCACGATTGATTTACTTCTAATCCTCGTCTACTCGGGTATTTTAAAATAGGGATTGGAACCATTTTTGCTTGAAATTTGGTTGGAACGAGGGCTTTGTCCAATACATAAAAACGGTAACTGCTTGTACACTTGTTACAGAACCATTCTAATGCTGTAATAGTGCAAAAATTCCCGTACGGTACTGATTAAATTTTTTGCTACACGAACTCTTCCACACATAATTTTAATTTTCGCGGAAAGAGCTATCCGAAAAACCTTTCCCGGAAACTCGAACTTTTCAAAAGATTTCCCTTCTTCAATCAGTAAATCGTTGGAACTAACTACAATTATTCTTTAGCGCTATATCACCATACGTAGTAACCTGGATTTACGCCATGATATGGGAACAAACATTTCACAAAACGTTTGTTTGATCGCATAAACTGTCGTATGCATATTTTGACCACTTCAATCAAAGGAATAATAATTTATTCCCTGCGGCCTTAAAATAACTACTAATATTGTCCATTTACACAGATTAGTTCATGTATTTTGTTGATTGATATGATGATTCGGGTAAAATTAATAAAAATGCGTTTTCCCAACATCGATGGTGCTGGTTGTTACGTCAACTATGAAATCATGGGCAGAGATGGGATACTCATATTTACTTCACCCATTGTGGCTACTAAAACTCTGATAAGCAACAAGCCACGCGTATGTCATTTGCGAATCACATCATCGCCGTCAAGATCTTCAAAACACCTCGCCGAGCGTAACAAAGGGTAACCCGCACTGCACCACATGATGAGGTTGCGAACTTACATCATCATAACAACAAAACAGGATGCATGGCAACAACGGCCGAAAAGATATACCACCAAAGGATGGCCCTGACCGTGCGATTAAAATGACAATTGCTGTCCATGTGAAAGGATTGTAAATCTAATCGGTTTAATTAGGCACTCACGACAAGAGATCGCTTGTCTTTATTCGTTTGCGACCGTGCCTCATGACTTTATCGGAGTTTGAAAGTTCGCAAAAATAAAAGAGCCAACTTTGACGACTGATAACGATGATACGGCGATTCTGCCGATAGCGGTATTGTTGGGGACTTCTGCAGAATTCAAACAATGACTGTATCGTCTTATTTGCTGTTGATCTGACTGATTCCACTGTTGTTATCAGCGCAGTTGGGCGTTGTTGGTGTCGGTGAAGTGGTGTGGTGAGTAAATGATAGAATCATAAACAATCCACACTCTGCAACACGTTCGGGAATGCCGCTAGAAGCGAGAATGGGATGTTTACCTAGTTGGATCAAGTGTGCCAGCTGCCGGTGTTTGTTTTGGTGATTGTATGGCTATGGAAGTTTCAAACAATTTATTTGCTGTTTTTGGTCAAAATGTCTCGCTAATCAGAAAGAATGAGGTGATAATACTTGAGATATGTATTTGAGAAACAGAATTTTGAACAGGATTTGATTTGATAACGAAAGCTGATAACTAAATCTGTTTTAGTTTAGGAATGGTTTTAATAATTTTGAACGAGAAAACACTATTTTACCGACATTTTCTGGCAAATTGGAGACTACTTAGAATACTTTTATGCAGAAATTGTGACATAATTAACTGTTAAATTTCGATTATATCACAATTTGGATATCTTATTGATAGTTAGATGACAAATAACTAACTAGATAGCATCAAATATTGTATTTTTTTAGATATGTTTCTGTAGTTCAAACATTTTAGAATATACCTAGTTTCAATAAGTTTGAGTTACTAAAAATCTCAAACAGTGTTGGTAAAACCATTCTCAAATTTTAATAAATATGCAAACTGGTTTACCATTTTTTAGGAAAATAACGCGCTTGAGTTTTATTTTTTTCAAATCTGCATCGTTTCTCTCATCGGCCAAACACAATCAATTCGCTCCTAAAAGTGTTTAAAACTAGTCGTACATAAATTTTGGTGTTTATATTTGCAAGAAAAACACAAAAAATCTGCAATTATTCAAACGGATGATTCAACTTATGAATTATATTTTTGCGCGATGAATTCGGCGAGTTTCAACTCACGATTGACTTGAGGCAGCCATGGGTTTTGAGATTTAGTTTTTTTTGACGAAGGACTACGTCTGTCTTTTCTATATTGGGGTACACTTTACGATTGCAAAAATCAAAGACCGTCACGAAAATATGATAGACTTTGAACGTTATATCTCAGTCGTTTCTCGATGGGTTTCCATTTTTTTACCATTCGATCAAGGAAGAGTCAACGCTTCTTTGTATTTATTTGAAAATACTGATTTTTAACTATTATCGATAATTGATAAAAAGTTTAGAAATAGCTGAACCAACCAACCACGTACATTCAACGCAAGCACAGACATCAAAATCAACCAACTTACGATTTTGAATCGAATCCTCAATTTAAATAAGATTTCAAATCATTTTCAACGAAAAACCATCGCATTGGTGGTGGTCGTCGACGTGGTTGCTACAGATCATTCTACGTCAACGAACCAGCATTTTATGCGAAGACAGGATTTGTTACAAAAACGGCGTCTGTTGCGTTCCCTCGCCACCAGTGGCGATGCTGCCACTTGGCGGCGTCTTAGCGAAAAATCGTCAATCGGCCGTCGGACAATAACAGCACGAAGTTAAATTTCAAGCGGTTGGTTATTGGAAAAGCGAATTGGGGAAAGAAAATTAATTCTTCTCAAGACCAGCATTTTCTGAACAGAAAGGGTTGATTTCAAAAATGGACTGTCATCGTCGTTTGACGTGGTAGTTTAGTTGCTGTTAGAGATTCCATTCGAACAAACTTATTGCATAATTTTCCTCCAACGCGCGCTTGCGATTCTGCTACCGAAGGCAACTTTTAGTCGTCGCCAAATGCTTAAGTTTTGCACTTTGAAGAAAATTCATCTCGTATCAACCTTCTTTTGTAAAAAAAATGTGCACCGGAAAGAATCGATTTCATATACAATGAATAAAAACTACAATACCAAACAATCTTGCCAGAAAAGTTCACTTTACGCCGACGACAGCAAAATCGACGCCACCTTAGTGGAAAATATCTACAGTAACCACCCATCGGCGACCGTCGCTCGGACCGACAGATGCCAAGCGATAATGTTTTGTAATATGAAGAAACTTCGTCTTGGGTCAAATTTCTGTTGTTACTCTTCTCAACAATACGCATTTTGAATAACTAACAGCTCATAACCAAATTCAGAATCGGTCCGCTCTCTGCGGAATCCCGATCAAAATGGCTCGCACGCGCCGGAAAGCAGCTTTCTTGTATCTAATGAAGTAATCCCATTAGCCGCGCCACTTCATTGATCGTTTTAAGTGCACACTTGTTGCTTACTTTGTTGAATACAAGAAAGCTGATTTCTGAATTCGACAGAGAGCGGAGTCATCGCATTGATGGTGGTCGTCGGCGTGGTTGCTGCAGATTATTCAACCTCAACGAACCAACATTTTACCCAACCAACAAAATGGCGTATTTTTAATTTTACCCAACCAACAAAAAGCGTAAATCGTTTCTTGTCAGGGCCACCATATTCAACAGAAGGGTGTTGATTCAAGATGATTTTTTTTTTCAAATCGACAGAAAATTCAATAACAGGCGTAGGCAGCGGTAATGGCCGTCAGCTATGGTTGCGGAAGAAAAGTTATTCGCTGCTATAGCTTATCCCGAGCAGGAGGAATTGGCTAAATAATACCTGATTCTGTTATTGATACCATACTCTGTTATGAACTAGCCCTGCATAAGAGGTAAAATACCACAGGAACAACACCAATAATGTATATGCATAATACTTAAGCCATAACAAACTCAGTTATTAAATTGAATTTCAATATCAAATGGATAACCAATTATTATTCGTTTGGTATTGAAATACCTAAGCATGTTATGCCTCAAGTATTCTGCATATAAGTTTTTGGTATTATTTTTTAGTATTTTACCTCTTATGCAAGGCTAGTTCATACCAATTTCTGTTATCAAGGTCGTCGCTCCTGCTCGGGATGCAGCCATTTATGGAAGGACATAAAGTTTTCTTACAAGATTTAGTCATTTGGTTGATATTAATGTTTGGAAAGGCGCATTATAAAAATAAATCTGACCTAGTTTATAAGGATCGCCACAACAAACTCGGGAAAGGCGCAAAAAGTAAAATTTTAATTAGCAAGGAAAGAATAATTTTAAAATTTCTGGTATTCTGAATACATATTCAATTCAGTGAACCCACTCAAAATCAGATTATTATTCAACTGTCCTGTTGTTTGCCACAATTATGTATTTTCAATAGTGCGCATTTCCAATCACAAACATCAACAAATCCAAAGTTGGAATCTTGAGAAAATTTCACTTGATGTTTCAATCTTTTTCATAAAAATGTGTAATTCCAATACAAACATATAGAAAATGATTTAAAGTTCCATGATGCAAATAATATACACACTATAAAACTTGCTGCCAACCTCTAAGCAATACCTACAGGGTGTGTTCTGCTACTAAGTATTAAACCTATTTCGTGAGGCTGGGTAGTCCTACGTCACCTTTGCATACAACCCGATTGGACTGCACTTTTGAGTTTTTTTTTTCAACACTGCCCAACAAGTTTGAAAAAATTAAGGATTAAATACAGGATTCAAATAAAGGTGTCAAAATCCGTATAGTAAATTGCAACTTTTAAGTTGCCAAAATCGAATACTATCAAAATTAAACGATTTTTGTTTTTTTGTTGTTGTTTGATACATTTCTCCATTTATTGTGAGAAAAATCTGCTTGGATATTTGACGTTATTTTTCTAATTTTCTTTTTACGCGACGTTCCATGTGTTTTTTACGTAAGTTTAGGAATCCACAGTATTCTATTTTATCTCGAGATCAGCAAGTCAGCATTGAATAGGAAGTTTCAAACTCTAAATATGTTGAAAAATCAAAAAAGATTACTAGATTCGAAAAAATATTTGATTGGATATAAAACTTATAAAACAAAATTCTAAAAAATCAAAGTGTGAAATTGATAAAATCGCGGATTAAAAACAAACCGTGTTTAGATCGATTTTAGAAAGCAAAAGAGTGATTTTGAGCGAAAACAAAAATTTGGGTTGTAGAGGGATAAAACAAGTATAGAAGAAAATCAGCATCCGAAAAGGTCAATAGAGCATGAGCATGAGCATGAGCATGATTGACCGCCCACGGTTGCTCCTCCGTTATTGCCAGGTCAGCTGTAATTACACAGAGAACCAACAGATGATGTTTGGGACTAACATCAACCTCAATGTGTAAGAACTGGTGACCCAAAATTAAGCAATACCAGCGCCGGCCGTGTCCGAATGCAGATCAATTAGGAAATAGGTAGGATAATGTTGACGTGAAACTCGCTTTGATGGAAGCCGACGAGTCATCTGCACTTCCACGAGAAATCACTGGGATGTTGGATATATGGGGAAGGGAGTGTAGCAGGGTTCGTTTTGGTAAACGGTATGCCGTGTGTAGCGTGTAGTTTGCTCGAGGTTACACAAAAACACTGTCAAACGCGTACTAATTAATTGACTTATCGACCGCACAAAGCAGAACAAAATGTTTCGATGATCGCGCGATCGTTCTGCCTACTGAAAAAAATACCATCAAACACGCACCAAACTTCCTCTTGCTTACACATTTATTGACCCGCACAAAGCAGAAAATAAATTTCGATGATCGCGCGATCGTTCTGCATGCTAGAGGTTATAAGTACACACGCGCACTAAATTCACACATTTATAAGACACGTTGTAGAAGAAAGTGTTTACTTTAAACAATTTTTCAACACTTTTTAGAGGTACACTGGTGCATAATAGTTACAACATGCGATTTCCGTTTTATAAAAAGTAACAAAATCTCCATGACGGTTTTATGCTGTTATTTCTACACAACATCGTTGTTCTTATTTTCTACTTCTTATGTCCAACACTTTCATTGTAGTAAGAAAACGGGCGACTTGGATGATCAGTTCATAGTTTCATAGTTTAGTCAATTTATACACGCAGTAAATACGTTAACAAATCATTTTTTGTCGCGTTAGATTCCTCAATATATTATCGCACTACAAGCAATTTTTATGATTCATAACACAAGCACTCACTTCGTCAAGTAGAAAACGAAATACGTATCTGTTGATACAAAGTGATTATAGTGGAAGTAAACGGAATAGTGAAGTTTTTTAACTCTGTACTTATAGTTGTTTTTATACTCTATTCATTTCAATTTTCAACATCATTGGATAACATTTTTATAACTTATTATTATGCCTTCTTTAGATTCTCACATTTAAAAAACGCTTTAGGCGTAATATTTTGTTCACGCAGATTTTTTCACTTTGCCAAAATAAAAGAAAAAACTATATACCATGTTTACTTCAGAAGATGGAGCACTTTCTAATTATACATCATTGTACTTTTATCTTCAAGACATTTGCTCTTCTATTATTTTTTTCAGTCATTTTCAGCCCCCATAGTTGTGGGCTACTTTTTTCTTTCAAAAACAATTTCTTCTGTATTTTGGCCAATCAAGTGCGACATTTCGCTTACTGGCTCAACGTTATCGATGCCGTGGAAGGCTCTCATATTTTCCTTGATGAAAAACATAAATTATCATCTCCTAGTTTTAAAATTTTCACCCTCATATAATACATATAGTATTATCATATTTATGATACGGAGAAACCGTGTTAACGCCCATGACTTACGTTACGCCTAGAAAACGAGAGGGAATTCTATGAGGCGGGCGATCCATGCAAGTCTTAAAAATGCACAGGAATTTTAAAATTAAAAACGGTTTGTAAGTTGAAACGAGAGGTTGGTTAAGTGCAACGTAGTAAATTTTACTTCGATTTTTAGTGCCACGACCTTGGTCACGACACATAATTGATGTATTATTGAACATTTCACCATCTCCAAAAAATTCCAGCGTGCAAAATAAGTGGAAAACTTAAAAATGCAACGTACTTTAGAATTATGTTAACCGGGTTTCGAGAATAATGGAACGAGCTTACCGAGTTGGTTGTATATTAAAGAACTCCACTGGACAATTCTTTTTACGTACACCTTTTCTTTTCTGATGCTGGAATTTTCTGATGGGATGCTGGAACACGAAAAAATGACAGAGCGAAAAAAATACACATCCGGTTATCAGCATCCGAAAAGGTCAATAGAAATCAAAAACTGTTGAATAGATATTTGCAAAATGAAAATTTTTCAGGGTGAGATTTAGTTCGGTATAACAACTGTAACTTTTGTTTACATAACTAATCTAACTGTTGTGTTATTATTCGCTTGAGATTCTCGAGATCTCGAAACAAGGCTACGAAAATTGAGCCACCCCATGAGCGTAGTAGCCTAGTCGTAAGCGTAGCCTAGACAACGCGATTTATTGACAGCTATTGACATTGCTATCTCCATAATACAAACATGCCTTGCCCATGCTCATGGACGAGATGCATTTCCATGGATATTCTAATCACTTCTTCTGTGGACTCTAGGGTGGCTCAAATTAGTATGGGAAAAACTTTTTTCAATTTTTTTGATGGGCCGTCCTCTTATTCGGCTCTATTCGATGCCCTGATGCTCTGGACAAAATTTCAGCCAAATCGGTCAACGTTTGGGTGGTGCTAAACTTGTTGGAAGTTTATATGCAAAAATGTATGCAGAAATATCCAAAAACAGTGAATTGCAGTTGGACGGCACAACTTACGATGAAGAACTATGATCAGTGTTGTAAAATGTCATTTGCATTCGTTTGTATAATTTTCCCAGAAATTTTTCCAGAAGATAGCTATCAATTCATGATGTATGACGAACTTATAGCGCTTAAATGTGCCTACAACTTTGTCTAACAAGGCATTGCTGTAAATATGTAATCTGGGGCGTGGGAGGCAAAATGTCATTCAAATGACATTATGTCAAATGACACGTGACATTTTGAAGAGTTTTCACTCTCCAGCCTCAGATGTTATATTTAGAGCAATGTACCCTTGGACAAAAATGTAGCCCTACTCAAGAGTTATGAGTACATCTAAAATTATGGAATAAATTTGGCTTCTAAAGAAAGTTATGAACGAATTAGTCAAATGACATGCAGATGACATTTTACAAGCCTGACTATGATACTCATTCAGATCTTGGAGAATTTGATACAGAATGTTATGCAGAAAACCGCGAGAAAATTAGAGTTTGCCCGGCTAAGTTATTAGCATTTCTCTGGAGTGGGGCTTAAGCAAATTTCGTTTCTTTTACCTTTGAAAAGAAATAAATTCACCCATACAACACTCCAGTAAAATGCTAATATCTTTGTTCAATAAACTCTAATCTTCTCGCGGTTTTCAGCATAACATTCTGTATTTAATTCTACAATAACTAAATGAGTATCATGCTTCTTGATCGTAAATTATGCCGTCCAACTGCAAATCCCCGTTTTTGGATGTTTCTGCATACATTTTTCCATATAAACTTCCAACGAGTTTAGCACCGCCCAAACGTTGACCGATTTGGCTGAAATTTTGTCCAGAGTATCAGGGCATCGAATAGAGCCGAATAAGAGGGCGGCCCATCAAAAAAAATTGAAAAAGTGTTTTTTGAGCCACTCTAGTGGACTCGTACCTTTCTAAGGAGTCGCCCAGAAAATGATTGTTCACGATGGCAGCTCAAGGGTAAAAATCTAGGAATACCTTGCCGTTCCTGTTTTCAATGTACTGAGCTAACGCCAAAGCTGGCTACACAATAACATACAAATCGGGTTTGTTTTTTACAGGGATTGTCAGAAGCAGAAGTACTAGAACGCTAGTGGCGATGTAGCTATTTTAAGTATTTTCCAAAATATGCTTTAGCAAGCTTAATTAAGCTGTGTATTATGCATCATGTGGTAGTGCATGTTCAGTTTCATCACCTACATCGGTTTGACACTTGGCAGCTAGGTCCAAGTAAACTAGATGTTGATCACGCGAATAAGAGCGACATTAGCTATACTTTTGAATCAACTGTTAAGCGCCAGAGAACCCACTGTGGGTGGCAATCGGCTTTGTGTATATGAACTTGGTAGAAAATTTCCTTTATAATGTAGGAAACATTTACGTTAAATTTTAACCAATTTAACGTATTAAATCTCCGGGACGGGACTTAGCATACCTAAGTGATCTGGACCAGAGTGTAAAATAATCGAAATTTTTTGGTGAAGCCCACCATTTTCACTTGTCAGCTCACTCCTGTGACGTAATAGCCTAGCATGTATCTGCTACCTTTATATATATTACCTTGTATCTTGACATTTGTATTCTCATGACCTGTAATAAAGAGACATTGATTCACGCACAACAACGTTACATGGTGTCAGAAAAAAGTTACTGAATATTCTTTAAATATTCGTGAATCCGGTGCGATCGTTTGTGGAAATATCTGGCAAAGTGCAGAGAATGCACATCGTGTGCCTATTTATGTTCATAACGCTGTTATTTGGCGTCTAGGCGAGGTCTATTACGGTTTAGATAGGAAGTCAAAATCGAGTTCTACCGGCTTCCGATAAAATGGCGTCGGCTGCAGGCTTGAAGCCACCTAAGCCGATCGTGTTGGGAGACAACATGGCCGCCCAATGGAAGAATTGGGTTCGGCAATATTCTTGGTTCGCCACAGCAACGCAGCTGTCGGAAAAGTCGAACGAGGTGCAAGCGGCAACATTTATGAGTGCGATAGGAGAAGATTGTGTACGAATTTACGACACGTTTGGCTTACGCCCAGAAGAAGAAAATGACGTTGACGTGATAAAAGCTAAGTTTGATGAATATTTCACTCCCAAATCTTGCATAACCTTCGAACGATATAATTTCAATCAAATCGTTCAGCGGGAGGATGAACAGTTTGACAGTTTCGTCACTAGAGTGAAAGAGCAGGCCAAAAAATGCTCATTTAGTGTGCTTAATGATTCTCTTGTTAAAGATCGAATCATAATCGGGGTAAAATATACTAGTCTAGTGCCACAGTTACTGAACGATGATTTAATGCTGCAGAAGACAATAGAGTTGTGCCGTAATTTCGAATTAACAACCATTCAAACCAAAGCGTTGGCAGGAGAAGCAAAAGTGGACGCAGTGAATTCGTCAATGAAGAAACATATTAGTGGTCGATACGAAGAGCGAGAAGTGTTTCAATGCAAAAAGTGCGGAAGGAAACACATGAAGCGATCCTGTCCTGCCTTTGGTAAAACATGTCGAAAATGTGGAGTGTCAAACCATTTCGCCGCTATGTGTAAATCCAAGAATGTCGTACACGCCGTTGGAGTATCAGAGGAGAATGAAACGGAGTCCGATGATGACTCAGAAGAACTGTTCATTGGTACAGTGGAAAGCACAAGAAATGAGAGTGACTGGTTTGAGGTAGTGAAAGTACACAACAAAAAGTTCTCGGTGAAGCTTGACTCGGGTGCCCACTGTAATGTGGTACCATTGTGGTTGGTAAAGCAGCTGGGAATCGGTCTGCATCAATCGAAAACGAAATGGCTGGTTTCGTTCTCAAATCATCGAATGAAAGTGCTTGGAGAAATCTACCCGGTGTGCCGCATTAAGAACAGAGACTGCAACATCACGTTCAAAGTGGTTGAAGAGTCCGTAGTGCCAGTGCTGGGTAAGGATACGTGTATTGCTCAACGACTGATAGCGCGAGTGGATACCGTTCAAGTGTTAGACGAAACAGTGTTCAATGGACTTGGGTGTCTAAAGGATTACGTGTACGATATAGATCTGATCCCGAATGCTCAGTGGGAGACGAGACCGGCGCGTCATGTCCCACATAGCATCAGAGCAGCAGTAAAGAAAGAGCTGGATTCCATGGAACGTCTCGGTGTTATAGAAAAGATTCACACAGCAACTCCGGTGGTCAACGCAATGGTCCTGGTTAAACGAAACGACAAGCTTCGCATATGCATCGACCCATCACAGGTAAATAACAATTTATTACGACGGCACTATCCTCTCACAACGATAGAAGAGATAGCAACTCGACTCAAAAATTCTAAATACTTTACAATTCTTGACTGCAAAAAGGGGTTTTGGCAGATCATGGTCTCGGAAAGGACGACTAAGTATCTAGCTTTTGGAACACCATGGGGAAGATACGTTTGCAAGCGGTTACCTTTTGGGCTGGCTTCAGCTCCAGAAGTGTTTCAAAAAGTTATGTACGATACTCTGGAGGGCATTGAAGGGGTGCAGTTTTCTATGGATGATATCCTGATTCATGCGAAAAACTCAGAGGAGCTAGCTAAAATAACTGAAAAGGTGGTAAAAAGGCTACAGGCAGCAGGGCTCAAACTCAACAGAGACAAATGCTTGTTCAATCAGACAAGCGTCAAATGTCTTGGTCACATAGTAACTGACGGCGGGTTGAAAGTAGATCCAGAAAAATTGGATGCTATTGTTATCTCAGAACACCATCAAACAGAACAGAACTTCAAAGGGCATTGGGAATGATAACCTACATGGGAAAGTTTGTTCCCAATTTGTCGGACGTAACAGCACCACTAAAAAGTCTTTTGTCCAAAGGGGTTGATTGGGAATGGGGATGTGATCAAGAGGATTCGTTTCAGAAAATCAAATCTCTTATGCAATCGCCTCCAATACTTCGATACTACGATCTGAATTTACCGGTAACCCTGTCAGTGGATGCAAGCTCGCACGCTCTCGGAGCTGTTTTACTACAACAGGGTTGCCCAGTAGCGTACGCATCCAAAGCGTTGACGCCTTCTGAGATTAATTACCCCCAAATAGAGAAAGAAGCCACTGCCATACGCTTTGCTTGTTCAAAGTTTCACCAATATATATATGGAAAGAAACTAACGATAGAAACCGATCATAAACCCCTTGAATCCATATTTAAGAAACCACTTGATAGAGCTCCCCCCCGTCTACGCAGAATAAGACTAGAAGTAGCCCCTTATAATCCCACAGTCGTGTACGTCAAAGGATCCAACATTCCGATCCCAGACATATTGAGTCGTGATGTCGATAACACCTCAACAACTGAAGAAGATAACCAAATAGAGGTACATATTGTATTGCAGATGACCAAAAGCGCTAGCACGGACCTAAAGCAGCACTCGGATGCGGATTTGGAGATGCAGTCACTAAAGGCGGTGATTATGCAAGGTTGGCCGGAATCAAGAAACGACCTATTGCCAAAATTACGAAAATTCTGGGGTTTTCGAGATGAGCTGACTGTTTATGACGGGTTAATATTCAAGTCGAATCAGGTGCTCATTCCACATTCGATGAGGAACTCTATGCTGGTGAAGATACATAGTGGACATTCCGGCATTCAAAGCTGTATTCGCAGGGCAAGGCAAGTGTTGTTTTGGATAGGTATGGCTAGCGACATTCAGGAAATGGTAGAAAATTGCGCGATATGCCAGCGTCATCAACGTAACAACACGAAGAGCACCATTATCCTAAAGGATATTCCCGGCCTTCCTTTCGAGAGAGTCGCTTCCGACCTGTTCCACTTGAAAGGAAAAGAGTATGTTCTTCTCGTCGATAGCTTTTCTGGATACTTCGATTTCAAACAACAATCTGAAACAACATCTAACCAAGTAATCCAACAATTGAAAGAATGGTTCTGTGTCCACGGCATTCCTCAAATTTTGGAGACGGACAATGGTCCTCAATATGCTTCTGAAGCGTTTCGCCAATTTAGCCGTCAATGGGGTTTCGAACACCAGACATCAAGTCCTCACTTTCCAAGAGCAAACGGATTAGCTGAACGAAGCGTGCAAGTAGCCAAATCGATGCTGAAAAAGTGTAGTGATGATCAGTCGGATATACGGCTGGCATTACTTCACATGCGGAACACACCTCGTAGTAGTCTCATACCATCACCCAATGAAAGGCTTATGGGTCGTTTGGTACGATCGAACATGCCGATGACGTTGGAAGCACTAAGGCCTAGAGTAGCAGTGAACGTTCAGCAATTAATGGAACGCGAAAGAATGATACAGAAGAATTAAGCAGATAGAGGAACTCAGGAACCATCGCAGTTCGCCGAACAAGAACAGATTCTCGTGCAGGATCAATCGTCGCAGAAATGGACGCCAGGGACTGTAGTGAAACAACTTGATCAGCATCGTTCATATCTGGTATCCGATGGCGATAGAACAGTGAGGAGGAATGCCCATCACTTGCGCAAGTTACGCGGCGGTGGTCAAGTTGAAGAACCTTTGCAAGAAAATCTACAGCCTGAAGATGATCTGAGTGCATCAGTGGCTGAGGCTAGTATCAACAGAAGACAACATTCAACAATCGAGGCCTACAGAGAAGACGTAACCGCGGCACCGCAGATGACACGTTCTGGCCGCACAGTAAAACCAAAAAGATGTAATGAATATGAATATTACTAAAAGGGGAAGATGTGACGTAATAGCCTAGCATGTATCTGCTACCTTTATATATATTACCTTGTATCTTGACATTTGTATTCTCATGACCTGTAATAAAGAGACATTGATTCACGCACAACAACGTTACAACTCCCAGATACATTCATAGTCGGCTCTGGACTGTCAATATTCGGTTGAATATTAGTCATTGAATATTTATGCACATTTTACAAATTGATAAACTATCTGAAATCTGAACACGTTTCAAAAGAGTAAAGTAATTTATCACATAGAACTGAATCCGATTTTCATCCGCGAGGCACTTTGAACGGTAAACTTCAACATAAACAATGCTAATTATGTTTTTTTCTGCACATAGTAAGCACACTCAGTGAGAAAATTATTTTGAGCTTCTTAGTGGAATGTCTTCACTTGTCATAAGACGAGTTTGTACAATCCCATTTAATTCCACCACTTATTATTGGAATAAATGGAATGGAATTAAATGGGAAATTCGGACCGAAGTTGCTTCATATTTTGCTCTGACTGAACCTTTCAAAAATACAGAATTAAGTGAAACCTCGTCTACAGTTGTTCTTGTATCTCATATCATCCGAACATTTTTAGCATAGATTATTATTAGTCATAGAGATGCATTATTTTTTAATCTTCAAGTTCAAGGCTTGCTTCAACTCAGTCCAAGCATTCTGACCGACGAAGAGCCATGATATAGCTGTCAGTAAGCTCTATGTGGCCAAACTTCTAAATTAGGCACGTTTCAAAGCAGTTGTCGACTCAAATGGTTGTTTCTCCAAGGATGTGTTGATCGCGTTGATCTGCCAACGGTAGAAGTGGTGTTATTTTTTAAATCCCTGCGTATTCCGCAGTGAAAAACCCCTTGATGAGCTAATGAATAACCGAATAACCAGGAGGAAACTACCTGTGACATTTTTGGCTAAAATGATTGATCTGTATCGAAGAAATCGAAAGATTCCGTGCCAATTTGTTTAAACCAGTTTTGTATGGTTTTCTCGAAATTGTGTTGAATGCACTTGTGTAGATTCTCAATCAAAAATGTTTCATATATTTAAATGTATCTACAACTTTGAGTTGCCACGAGTACGTTGATTTATGTTCTTTTAATGGTTTAATATAAGATACAATCGTATGTTAAAGCATATAAATGATTTCGATTGCGAAGCCCGCAAAGTGTTAAATGCAACTGAATCTCTAAATGAATTGGTTAAAAAAATATTCCAAATATAAATCTGACATCATGACACAAAGCCAAAAATGTTCCTATCATATTTTCGATCTGAAACTGAAGTACACTCGTGTAGCTGATGTCAAGAAAACAAATAAAATTACCTCAGCTTCTTTTTTTTAATTCGGGTAGTACAGCAGAATATTCCAACTCAAATATGGGATATCAGTAATTTACCATCTACTGCGGTGTAAATGTTCGACATTATTAAATATTTAACTAGACAGTTCATAAATAGCTCGACACATTTCTTCCCCCAATTCTTCAGCTGGAAATAGAAAATATCCAATCCATATGTTAATCAGCTGAGCACGTATAAAGGCCTGAAGTGAGAACAGCTGCTGATCGTTCATTTTCTCCGCAAAGTGCAGACGGCTGTTTGCGAACAGAGGAAAATATGATCGACAAAAACTTGTTCTCGTTCCATTGCCACGCGAACCACGCACGCTCACATTCGAGTGCGAAAGACGGACCGCCCGCCACGCCACGGATATCATTTGGTTTGAAAGACAAGACAAGCGATGCGTAGGTATGATTTGCAAAACCGTTCGCGAATATACTTCAGGCCGGGTAAACAAATGTAATCAAACCCATTCAACAACAATAATATCTGAATCTTGAGGAAGCGTCAGTCGGACAATCTGCTTCACTGTTGCTACGCGCCACTCATTGCCCAATCAAAGTTCACCAGGCGGTAGACCACGTCGTAGCCGGTTTTACTTGGATTGAATCTAAATTTAGCGTCCCCACTCGCAATCGTTTCCGATCGTTGCCATCAAATCGATCGATCGAGACATGGCAGTACCTAGAAGCTAAAATCAGAATGATTAGCAGAATTTCGGTATCGGAAGAGGTACCCATGTGCAGTGCACTACAGTGGATGATGGGACGCGTCGCGACGGCTACTTGGATTTCACAGATTAGGTTTGCGTTATACAGCAGAAACTTGTTTACCAACAGATCTTGAAGGCGTTTCTTTCGGCAATGCGCTTGCGAAAACAAAACACGATAAAATTTGCGCTTCGCGGTTGACTGGGAAATGGTTAAAGTGGACTCGATGAAATGAGATAAGTCACACATACCAGTTTCGGCCAGTTGGGGAAGTTCTTCGTAAACACGCTTGTTGACGGATTTGTTTTGCGGAGAGCATTTACCCTGTGCTAAGAGCAACGATCCAATTCAGACACGTTTCATGTTCATGATTACAGTTTGTATTTAGGTTACTGTGATTAATGTCGACGGATGCAGGCTTTTGTTTTGCGAATTTGATGCAGGGTGCCGCTTGAAATTTGTATCAAAAAGTGATTCTATATTGAAAATTATGATTTGCGGAGATTTTTGTGTCAATTCAATTGTCTACTACATAACTTTTACCTTAAATCAGTTTATATTTGTCAATATATTGACTCTGATTCTATTAATCAAAAATTGGATTGTTTTGGGTAACCAGAATCAAAACACAGATGGTAACAACGTGGCCCACTAATTAGTTGCACATCAGCCAAACTGAGACTATAAAATTGCATAAATTTACACATGTGCGACCGCATGGTGAATAACCGGGTCATGTTCTCTTTGTTACGGAAACCCAAATGACACCCGCCGAAAACTTCGAACACGGGTTGGTAGAGCAGAGTATTCGATCACAAACTTGCTTTGCTCGCTTGGATCATCAGATTGCATACATCGCATGCACCAGCTGGGAAAGGGGAGCTATATTTATCGATTTTGTTTGGACGAAGACCCGAGCTGTTTACCAACGGTTCGATTTGTGGACTTTATGCAGTGAAGCCAACAGAAATTTGTTAAGGCTGGTCAGTTGTCCGCTCTTCGTTGTTCGACGATTACGAAAGAAAGTGGCTACTTACCGACCCACGATGCTTGGCTTTCGTCCACTGGGATCAGCGTGTCCGGGGCGTGCAGTTGCGGAATGACAACGGCCGAGAAGCCGAAGATCAAACCAGTGTTGATGGTTCCAATGTTGGCAATGAAGGCGGCGATCACCTGGCGCATGGCTTTGCCCCGTTCGCTTTTGTCTGGTTGGCCTTCGAGATTCGGCAGTGTAACGGCGCCCTTTTCGTTGGTGGTTATAATCTTGGGTACTGGGCCCTTTTCTACGAGGGCTGCATTTTCCATTCTGTTGGTCCATAATGGAGAAAAGGGAGATGGTTAGTATATGTGTTTGTCACTGTGTTATTAATTATTGCCTATTTTGATAGAAATATATTTTTTACCATTTGGACCACATTTGTAGACAACCTCAAAGTTTGGGTCAAAATATAGAGAAAAGACATCTACGCAAGCACAAATTTATTTCGAAGCTCTGCATAAAATTATAATAAATACGCCTATGCCGTGATGCCTAAGTGCTGAATAAAATGCAAATTGAATACTCTTACTCTTTCTCTCGTATGCGAAACTAAACAAGTATAGCTCAAATTTAACATTGGTCAACAGAGTTTAAAAAATAAAACGAGCCGTAGAATAATTCAATATCTTTGCGCTTCATTAAACTAGTATGAAAGTAAAAAAAATCGCTTACTAAATGTTCACTTGTCATAAGGTGGCGAGTAAAGACATTCCACTTAAAAGCTCTGAATAATTTTCTTAACAAAACGAAGCATTAATTGTCATACCTAACTCAAACTTGAACCAAAATTGTCACCTACACTGCCGTAATCTGAAAAAGTGACGTATACGCCATTTTCCAAAAATGGTGTTAACGAGACTCATCGAGCTCTTTAACAGAAAAATGGAAAACATGCATGTTGTAAAATGGCTGTTACGTTACTTTTCAAGATTACGGCAGTACATCATCCTTTTAAATATTGTTAATTCGGACAACCGAATTGTTGCTTAACTTTTCAATAGAACCTAAATGACATTTTTTAATTATTTAATTTTAATATTGCAATCTACAGAACAATGTAATAGCTTTTGATTGCAGTATTCAAATTAATTCATGAAAAATATGCTTCAATTTAGGTCCTTTTAAAAAGTTAAGCGAAAATTCACAGCTCAATTGGTCTCTGGCAATCATCTCCAGTAGGCGAAAGATTCCTTTGAACCAACAGCTCGCACCCGTGGAAGGAAATTTCGGAAGTCAAAACCTTGTTCGGCGACAACAACGCTAGTGTAGGAGGGATGAAATGTACAGACCGGTGTGGTGATCGGACTGAACAATCTGCATACTGTATCGATAGACAACAGCCCACGACGCATAAACTTTGTAGCCTTCCGCGGAATACTACTCCTACTGCACGCTCGTGCACGTGCATATATAGCTACTTCTTATGCACGAACACAGATTTCCGGATAAAGTGACATCGTTGATCAAGGCGACGATGGATCGCGATGTGCGTAGTTCGAGTTTCAGGGACATTCTCGAGTCCCTTCGAAACGCGTAGTGGGTTACGGTAAGGTGATGGTCTTTCATGCCTGTTCTTCAACATCGCTTTGGGAGGAGTATTTCACGAAGACATTGATAGTATGGCAAGTAGCTGAGAAGATGCATGAAGCCTACATCAGACCGAAGATGGCAGCAAGCGGGTCGGACTAGTCACCAGCACGTCGAAGACGAAGTACAGAATAGGGCTTAAAAAGAAAACAACGTTAGCCATCCCCCACAAGTTTGTATCGAGGTGGTTGAAAAATTCGTGTACTTGGTTTCACTGGTGACCTCCAATAATGATACCAGCAAAGAATTTCGGAGACGCATCATGGCAGGAAATCGTACGTACTTTGGACTCCGCAAAACGCTCCGAACAACTAGAGTTCGCCACCGTTCCAAACTGATTTTGTAGTCATTACACCGGTAGGACTCTACGGATACCATTCCTAGACGATGCTCGTGGAGGACCGATGCGCACTTACGACGATTAACGGACCCTCTGAATAACTAATAATAATATTTGGCAGATGGCCAAGGGCGTACGCATTCAAGGTTTTATGTACAGACTTATTGAATTTTGGTCAATCCACTGTTGACAAAATCAAGAGCGCAAGGTTGTTGGTGTTCTTTGCTGGACGCAGATCGCGCGGTTATCGAAATGTCCGGGTCTGCTGTACGGGTGAGATTATTAATAAGAAAATGAAGAAAAAAGGGAAACGGCAGCTCTTGGCTCTTCAAGTTTCTACCTAAGCAATAAGGTAATTAGTTGTATAGGCAAATAAAGTAGGCAAATAAGATTAGATTAGGTACCTAGCATAGTATAAATAGTGTAAGCTGCGATTGTTTTCTTCAAGTCGAGTCAAGTACAAGACACTGAAGACGACCTCACAGTTGAGGACGAAATACGTATCTGCAAAGATAAAAAACTTAGTGGACTTGAATCGAAAGTACCAAACTCGTCTTAGACGGTTGAAGAAAATGAAACCATCAGTGCAAATTTGTTCGCATTTTGTATAGGACGCAAAACGCGGTAGTGCATGATTGGACGCGTCTGTGTTAGGACACAGAATAATCTCGAAATCCGGGGATGTATGTGTGGTCGGTGAATAATTAAAGAATGCGTGTTCGTATTTCAAGCGTTACGCAGAACGATCGAAAGGAGAAAATGAGGACTTGGGTAGATGGTTGTAGCTGTATTTTGCGGTGGAAGGAGATGCAGTCAAACTGGTTATCGGCTTTGATTTTTTAACAACCGCATTGAAATTAGTTTTAGAACCGCGGGCTTTAGTTTTTCACTGGCTGGAAATTAGTGAAGTTAAGTGACCGTCGTGAAACTCGAAAGTGCCGTCTTCTGTATAAGCTTGTCTAAGACTTGAATCAGCAATTTCCGGATTTAGCACGACACGAGATTAGTTATAATATAGTTATAATATTGTAAATTGCGGGAGTAGGAATGTTCTTGATTTGATTTTTTGAATTCCTCATAGCTTTGGATTTTTTATAGGAATAACTAATATTTAGATAAGAAATAACAGCGGTTCTCAACCTTCCAACTTTTGCAACTTTTGCATAAATTGAGGTACCCACTATTTTTTGCTGTTTATGAAAATAAACGTAACTCATAAGATATATGAAAAATGGACCTAATGAGTGGATCTTCATAAAGTTAGCTGAAATTTTTATAAATCTGTGAAACTTTCAAAGTTAAAGTAAGTTTATACATCGAGCTTCCAACAGGAATTTTATAACGATTTCTAGAGTGCTTTGAGAATATGTCGTATGTGCAAAAGAAAGTCTGTCTCTCTGGTTCCATTCTTTATCGATTATTACAAAACTATACCATAATTAACTTCGGATTTCTTGACAGGAATCTAAACACAATAGCTTTGTCTAGCATGCTGAAGTGGAAATGGAGCATAAAACGGAAAACTAGCCGATCTATTAGCAAAAAAGAGCGTGAACAAAGAACCTCTCTCAATCTAGATTTAAGGCTTCCGAGCCTCTTGAAACGAACCTTCCAAGCCCTTTGATGGAAAGGTTCCAAGCATCTTTAAAGACGGTCTTCGAACTCCTTAAAAGAAGACTTCAGAGCTTATTGAAAGAACGCCTCTGAACCTGAAAGTAGGCTTCCAAGAGCCTTGTGCATTTTGAAGAGAGGCTTCCTAGCCTATAGAAAGGAGACGTCCGAGCCTCTTGAAAGAATGCTTCCGAGCCCATTGAAAGAAGACACCCGAGCCTCTTGAAAGAAGGATTCCGTGTCTTTTGAAGTATCTGAGTATTTTGAAAGGACGCTTCTGAGCCTCTAGAAAGTACGCTTGCAAGTCTTTTGAAAGAAGAATATCAAATCTTTTTAAAGGAAGGCTTTCGAGCCACTTGAAGGAGGCTTCCGAGCCTCTCGAAAAAAGAATTCCGAGCATTTCAAAGGGAGGCTTCCAATCCTATTGAAAGGAGGTTTATGAACCTCTTGAAAAGAGGCCTCTGAGCCTCTTTAAATGAGCCTTCCGAACCTTTTGAAAGAGCCTTCCAAGCCTATCAAAAGAAGAAGAAAGAAAAACAATATAAGAAGGCTTGCAGCCCTCTTGAAAGAAGACATTCGGGCTTCTTAAAAAAGCCAAGCTTCTGTAAAGAAGACTTCCGAGCCTGTTGACAGAAGACTCCCGTGGCTTTTAAAAAGAGCCCTCCGAGCCTCTTTAAATAATGCTTCCGGGACTATTGAAAGAAGGCTGCCGCACCTCTTAGAAGAGGGCTTTCGGGTCTCCTGAAAGGAGGCTTCCTAACCTCTTGAAATGTGTAAGACTCTAATTTTGTGGCCCCGGAACTGCTCAGTTCCAGAAGGGAACTGGCCTAAACCCCTAGCTGCTGGTCTAGCCACGGCAGTCGTCTAGGGTGGACTCAAAAGGTCTCTTTTGTTCCGGGTCTCAGGGTCACTGATGTGGGGAGGTTTTCGAGAGCGCAAAGGACCTAACCAGAAAACTGAAAAATGGATTTGGAGGCTTTTATTACAAAACAAAAAAAACTTACAGGTGGGTGGCGATAAGGTGACTAGGTAACGCGGTGAGGTAGTCGGCGGGCTGCCGAACGAAAATGATGCCAGAAGGAATCCGGCCAATGATGCAGTCGACGGTAGGTCAGACGGTTATGACCCCTGCAGGCCGCGTAGGGAAGCGGACTTCGGTGTCGTTCAATGGTGGCAAGACAGTGGTTCAGTCAAAGGCGGTCGGTTGGAAGTCGGACTAATAGGCGGGCGGATGGCCAGGTGGCCGGATGGAAAAGCGGCTGACACGCGACCGCGTGATAATACGGCCACTGGCAGTCGGCTTGAGGCCGAATAATGGTGCTACCGGACGGTCTAACGAAACAGCGACTGCCACGCGTCTGGACGATGATACGGCCACTGGCAGTCGGCTGGAGGCCGAATAATGGTGCTAACGGTCGGCCTAACGAAAAAGCGGCTGACACGCGGCCGGACGATGATAGGGGAAGTGGGGGTAACACGCCCATAGGGGTTAAAACGCGCCACCCCTGAATAAGGTTAAATATCCCCATTGTGATTATTTTAAATAGTCTATACGATGAATCAATGAAAAATATTGCCATTGGATACATATATTTCATGATTTTTCTCTAGTTACACATGAAAAACTCGAAAAAATGATTTTTGCGTGTTTTGATGCAATTCTAGCTCGGTGAAATTTAGTCTTTCTATCGCTGTTATTCATTGGTAAATTGAAAATTGAGCCATGAGCCATGCTGCTTACTCGTGTTCTTTATGTTCCACACGAAATCGTCGTCAAAATTGGTCTTAAAACGATTTGATGGGCCTTCAAACTTCTGAGGTCGGTGTGGGGCAGTACGCCCATGCTCATTTCGTATGACCGATCGGTAGTCAGTCGCAGATATGCTGTTCTTTAGTATGCGCTGATGAAAACTGGCTGAAATGGTGGTTTTCATTGATAAAAATGGCATTTTCCTTAACGTGGGCGTCCTACCTCCAGTTCCCCTACGGCCACTAGGCGGCGATGCAGCCGGACGAAGATGCGCCGACAGACGACTGCGCGACGTTTCAGTCGGCAGTGGCTTGGATGGTGAGGTATCTGACGGAAAGTCAGATGGTGATACGGGTAGCACGCGGCCGGTCGTTGTAATTTACGGCGGAAAGCCGATGATTTTCCGGATGAGGATTCCGCCTGCGAGTGGCGGACTATAGAGCCACCGGTGGGAGGCCGAGCACGGAGGCAGTCTACGAACTGCTATGCGATTGGCCTCGAAAATCTCCGGCGTCCTTTGCACCAACTCACTGTGACACTTCTTTAAATTTTCCAAGAAGGGCAGAACTCTCCTCGTTGATTCCACAACGCTGACTACCATCACTTCTTTTTTTCGCTGTCCCTCCAGCCTCTTGCTAGGGCACTCATCTCTTCACAGAAAAGACGCGTTTTATGTATCCGCCTTTTCCTCTTTTATCTATATTATCGCTTACTGGGCGATGTAGCTCATTTTGCGGCTTGCGTTTCAGCCACCCACCGCACGATTTGATATCACCGTTTACAAATCTTTCCTACGCACAATGTAACTTTACATTTTTACGCTCGAATGAACAAAACCCGTTACCCGCCGGTAACAAATGTGTCCTCCGAACCTCTTGAAAAGAGTCCTCCGAGCTGCTCAGAGAGGCTTCCGGAAAGTGTAGAAGGTTGCTTCCAATCTTCTTGCAACGATACAACTGAGTTTTTCGAAAAAAAAACGCTCATGTCTCTCAAATGCCACACCCGAACTGGTAGATTTTAGTTCAGAAGCATATTTTTAACATGTAATTCAAATTATTGTTTTAGCCAGGTAGATTGCATAGAAGAATTTGTAAATTTGCTTATTCGTCGTTTTTTCCTTTTGATTTTTTGTCATACAGCCGTTTTTCCATTGTTCTCGTTGTGGAGAAATCTTTTACTTATCATCTTTGTATACATTTACGATATGTAGCATACCATAAAAGACTCTTTTTCGCAAGCTATCATGATTAGGAACTGATTTGCAGAAGTATACCCCATGATAAATTTCGTTTAAGAAGCTCCAAACGCGAGGGGCACTGATTCTAATAATGCATTTCAACTTGTTATATAATAATAATAATAATATATAATATATAATAAATCATAACTTTTCTGTCATGACGCTCAGGTAGGAAGGGAGGAAATGTATAGACCGGTCATCGGACCGGATAGTCTGCACACCGTATCGAATGACAACGGCCAACGATGCATAAACTTCGCAGCCTTCGCAGCACCTTCTTTCCCCGCAAAAATATCCACAAGGCCACATGGAGATCACCCAACCAAGAAACGGAAAACCAAATCGAGCACGTTCTAATCGACGGTAAATTCTTCTCCGACATCACGAACGTCCGCACTTACCGCAGTGCGAATATTGAATCCGACCACTACCTCGTTGCAGTATGCCTGCGCTCAAAACTCTCGACAGTGTACAACACGCGTCGAAGTCGGACGCCGCGGCTTAACATTGGGCGGCTACAATACGGTAGACTAGCCCAAGAATAAGCTGGAAGTGGCACTCCCAACGGAAGAGCAGCTAGGCGCAGCTTCTCTTGAAGATGGCTGGAGAGATATTCGATCCGCCATTGGTAGCACCGCAACCGCTGCACTTGGCACGGTGCCCCCGGATCAGAGAAACGACTGGTATGACGGCGAATGTGAGCAGTTAGTAGAAGAGAAGAATGCAGCATGGGCGAGATTGCTGCAACACCGCACGAGGGCGAACGAGGCACGATATAAACAGACGCGGAACAGACAAAACTCGATTTTCCGGAGGAAAAAGCGTCAGCAGGAAGATCGAGACCGTGAAGAGACGGAGCAACTGTATTGCGCTAATAACACACGAAAGTTCTATGAGAAGTTGAACCCTTCACGTAAGGGCCACGTGCCACAGCCCGATATGTGTAAGGACATAAACGGGAACCTTCTTACGAACGAGCGTAAGGTGATCCAAAGGTGGCGGCAGCACTACGAAGAGCACCTTAATGGCGATGTAGCAGACGAAGATGGCGGTATGGTGATGGACCTGGGGGAGCGCGCGCAGGATATAATTCTACCGGCTCCGGATCTTCAGGAAATCCAGGAGGAGATTGGCCGCCTGAAGAACAACAAAGCCCTTGGAGTTGACCAACTACCAGGAGAGCTATTTAAACACGGTGGTGAGGCACTGGCTAGAGCGCTGCACTGGGTCATTACCAAGATTTGGGAGGAGGAAGTTTTGCCGCAGGTGTGGATGGAAGGTGTCGTGTGTCCCATCTACAAAAAGGGCGATAAGCTGGATTGTAGCAACTACCGCGCAATCACATTGCTGAACGCCGCCTACAAGGTACTCTCCCAAATTTTATGCCGTCGACTAGCACCAATTGCAAGGGAGTTTGTGGGGCAGTACCAGGCGGGTTTTATGGGCGAACGCTCCACCACGGACCAGGTGTTCGCCATTCGCCAAGTACTGCAGAAATGCCGCGAATACAACGTGCCCACACATCATCTATTCATCGACTTCAAAGCCGCACATGATACAATCGATCGGGACCAGCTATGGCAGCTAATGCACGAACACGGATTTCCGGATAAACTGACAGGGTTGATCAAAGCGACGATCGGGTGATGTGCGTAGTTCGAGTTTCAGGGGCATTCTCGAATCCCTTCGAAACCCGCAGCGGGTTACGGCAAGGTGATGGTCTTTCGTGTCTGCTACTCAACATCGCTTTGGAAGGGGTAATACGAAGAGCAGGGATTAACACGAGTGGTACAATTTTCAATAAGTCCGTCTAGTTGTTTGGCTTCGCCGATGACATAGATATTATGGCACGTAACTTTGAGAAGATGGAGGAAGCCTACATCAGACTGAAGAGGGAAGCCAAGCGGATCGGACTAGTCATCAACACGTCGAAGACGAAGTACATGATAGGAAGAGGTTCAAGAGAAGACAATGTGAGCCACCCACCGCGAGTTTGCATCGGTGGTGACGAAATCGAGGTGGTAGAAGAATTTGTGTACTTGGGTTCACTGGTGACTGCCGAAAATGATACCAGCAGAGAAATTCGAAGACGCATAGTGGCTGGAAATCGTTCATACTTTGAACTCCGCAAGACTCTCCGATCGAATAGAGTTCGCCCCCGTACCAAACTGACAATCCACAAAACGCTCATTAGACCGGTAGTCCTCAACGGACACGAGACCTGGACGATGCTCGTGGAGGACCAACGCGCACTTGGAGTTTTCGAAAGGAAAGTGCTGCGTACCATCTATGGTGGGGTGCAGATGGCGGACGGTACGTGGAGGAGGCGAATGAACCACGAGTTGCATCATCTGTTGGGAGAACCATCCATCGTTCACACCGCGAAAATCGGACGACTGCGGTGAAGAAGGCGAGGTGCGCAGCGGGCAAGGTGGATCGATCAAGTGGAAGATGACTCGCGGACCCTCCGTAGACTGCGTGGTTGGCGACGTGTAGCCATGGACCGAGCCGAATGGAGAAGACTCTTATATACCGCACAGGCCACTTCGGCCTTAGTCTGAATAAATAATAATAATAATAACTTTTCTGTTGTTAAAGTAAGAAAAGAAAAAAATCAGTCTCCCTTCCCAAATGTTTCATCAATGGTAAGAATTTCAAATAAGAAATAAATAAACTCCAAATGCAGTGTATTGCGTATTGGGTGTATTGGGTATTCAGAAAACGCCCTGATAAGACTAATTGTAGCATTAATAATAAATTTGATGTTAATGATGACGATGATATGTAAAGCATATGATAAGTATATTATCATTCGAAAGACTATATATTTGGCGTTGAAACATGATGAAATCTATTCTAAGATGACGTGTTCAATCCTCAGCAAGTATTTCTTCTTTAAATTGCACATTGGCTTTCTTTGATTAACAGTGCCAATTTTAAGTGTACGAATATATATTTAGAATGGTTATATTTTATAAACAAGCAAATTTAAATAATTTATTTGGAAATCGAATAAAGCCACATGAAAAAATCGTGTTTGAAAAATAAAATAACATAATAGAAATCGCCACTTTTACTATTCGGTTCGCCATTGTTCGAAGACAACCCTATATACAAATTATCAAAATTATTCATACAAAATGATCACGAAGTGGAAGCATGGCTATTTCAAAAACCATGACCACGTGGTTTATGGATGATCATGCTATCTTCAGAATTATAATTATTATACCTACCTACTCTTCGTTCCCCAAAAGCATAAATTATTGCGCGTTAGACCTTGACTTTCTGCAAACAAGACCAACAAGTCTGGTTGCGCCCAAAAGTGTATCTCAAACTCATCTAAATTCATCGATAGAGTATGTTGGGGTAAAAGTAACAAATAAAGATAACATAAATCGGTCGCTTTTTTTGCCTTGATAAACGCATTTCTTACGCGGTTTAAGGGATTTATGCAATTTGTTTTCAAGGTTTTGATTTACGCGGAACGTATCCCTCGCGTAAAAACCGACTTCAGTGTAATATTTTGGTTTTATCATGAGAGATGGTTTGTAAAATTCGTAAGTAACACATCGTAATATCGCAATTAAATGCGCGAGCAAGGCTGCTCGATCCATCGAGCAAGATTGCTCGATGGCCCAAGGCTGCTCGATCCATCGAGCAAAACTGCTCGACAGCGCAAGCAAGCGGGATGCTGATAGGGCATCCCTGCGAAGTAAATGTGCCGCTGAATTGCACAAGAAATGTCCGCGTGCCGCTGAATCGCGATGTGTGAAGTTCATTATTTCACACTTGAGTAATGCCGAAATGAACACTTCCGAATATGAATGCCCGAAAGCTTTGCATAAATAAAGGTGAGAAATAAAACCAAGTGCAAACCGTTAAGCATTCCATTTTCCATAGCAGCTATCTTTTAGCAGTTCAAGAGTGGCTGGGCCGGCCCACTGAGCAAACAAAATTTGTATGTGAAAAAATTATGTATAAAATATTGTCGAACAAACGATTTTCTTAGGCACATTTGCTGAACTGTAAAGGGTGTTTTTTTTTCTGGAATTGGCTCCAGAAAAAAAAATGCAGATTGTTTCAGAGAAAAACAAACGAGCAAAAAGGAAAACTAGAGGCTCTAAACAAAAAAAAAGATGGAACAACAGCTCACAACGGAATGAATATTTAAAAAAAGCCCAGCCCAGAAAATGATGTGGTCTTTGAAAAACTTCTATCTCAAAACTCCTGGCTTAGCCAGACATACGACACCCACAGGCACCATCATTGGGGTGTCCTTTGCTGCCTCTGTGAATTCCAGGAGGGTGTTTTTCCAAAAATTGAACTTTTCAATAGTTCGAGCAAAGACGATTTCAGTGGAAAATATGAGGGAAATTAGCAAATATTCAAACACTTTTTTCTCAAAACCCCTGGCCTAGCCAAACATATGACACCCGTAGGCACCATCATTGGAGTGTCCTTTGCTGCCTCTGTGAATTCCAGGAGGGTGTTTTTCCAAAAATTGAAATTTTCAATAGTTCGAGCACTGACGATTTCAGTGGAAAATATGAGGGAAATTAGCAAATATTCAAACACTTTTTTCTCAAAACCCCTGGCCTAGCCAAACATATGACACCCGTAGGCACCATCATTGGGGTGTCCTTTGCTGCCTCTGTGAATTCCAGGAGGGTGTTTTTCCAAAAATTGGACTTTTCAATAGTTCGAGCAAAGACGATTTCAGTGGAAAATATGAGGGAAATTAGCAAATATTCATACACTTTTTTCTCAAAACCCCTGGCTTAGCCAAACATATGACACCCGTAGGTACCATCATTGGGATGTCCTTTGCTGCCTCTGTGAATTCCAGAAGGGTGTTTTTCCAAAAATTGAACTTTTCAATAGTTCGAGCAAAGACGATTTCAGTGGAAAATATGAGGGAAATTAGCAAATATTCAAACACTTTTTTCTCAAAACCCCTGGCCTAGCCAAACATATGACACCCGTAGGTACCATCATTGGGATGTCCTTTGCTGCCTCTGTGAATTCCAGGAGGGTGTTTTTCCAAAAATTGGACTTTTCAATAGTTCGAGCAAAGACGATTTCAGTGGAAAATATGAGGAAAATTAGCAAATATTCAAACACTTTTTTCTCAAAACCCCTGGCCTAGCCAAACATATGACACCAGTAGGCACCATCATTGGGGTGTCCTTTGCTGTCTTTGTGAATTCCAGGAGGGTGTTTTTCCAAAAATTGAACTTTTCAATAGTTCGAGCAATGACGATTTCAGTGGTAAATATGCGGGAAATTACCACACATTCAACCACCGTTTTCTCAAAACCCCTGGCCTAGCCAAACATATGCCACCCGTAGGCACCATCATTGGGGTGTCCTTTGCTGCCTCTGTGAATTCCAGGAGGTGTTTTTCCAAAAATTGAACTTTTCAATAGTTCGAGCAAAGACGATTTCAGTGGAAAATATGAGGAAAATTAGCAAATATTCAAACACTTTTTCTCAAAACCCTGGCCTAGCCAAACATATGACACCCGTAGGTACCATCATTGGGATGTCCTTTGCTGCCTCTGTGAATTCCAGAAGGGTGTTTTTCCAAAATTGAACTTTTCAATAGTTCGAGCAAAGACGATTTCAGTGGAAAATATGAGGAAAATTAGCAAATATTCAAACACTTTTTCCTCAAAACCCCTGGCCTAGCCAAACATATGACACCCGTAGGCACCATCATTGGGGTGTCCTTTGCTGTCTCTGTGAATTCCAGGAGGTGTTTTTCCAAAATTGAACTTTTCAATAGTTCGAGCAAAGACGATTTCAGTGGAAAATATGAGGGAAATTAGCAAATATTCAAACACTTTTTCTCAAACCCCTGGCCTAGCCAAACATATGCCACCCGTAGGCACCATCATTGGGGTGTCCTTTGCTGCCTCTGTGAATTCCAGGAGGGTGTTTTTCCAAAAATTGAACTTTTCAATAGTTCGAGCAAAGACGATTTCAGTGGAAAATATGAGGAAAATTAGCAAATATTCAAACACTTTTTTCTCAAAACCCCTGGCCTAGCCAAACATATGACACCCGTAGGCACCATCATTGGGATGTCCTTTGCTGTCTCTGTGAATTCCAGGAGGGTGTTTTTCCA
The DNA here is from genome assembly GCF_024139115.2 of Armigeres subalbatus. NCBI lineage: Eukaryota > Metazoa > Arthropoda > Insecta > Diptera > Culicidae > Armigeres > Armigeres subalbatus. The sequence continues at coordinate 128,610 of NW_026943133.1, forward strand.
AAAATTGAACTTTTCAATAGTTCGAGCAAAGACGATTTCAGTGGAAAATATGAGGAAAATTAGCAAATATTCAAACACTTTTTTCTCAAAACCCCTGGCCTAGCCAAACATATGACACCCGTAGGCACCATCATTGGGATGTCCTTTGCTGTCTCTGTGAATTCCAGGAGGGTGTTTTTCCAAAAATTGAACTTTTCAATAGTTCGAGCAAAGACGATTTCAGAGGAAAATATGAGGAAAATTAGCAAATATTCAAACACTTTTTTCTCAAAACCCCTGGCCTAGCCAAACATATGACACCCGTAGGCACCATCATTGGGGTGTCCTTTGCTGCCTCTGTGAATTCCAGGAGGGTGTTTTTCCAAAAATTGAACTTTTCAATAGTTCGAGCAAAGACGATTTCAGTGGAAAATATGAGGGAAATTAGCAAATATTCAAACACTTTTTTCTCAAAACCTCTGGCCTAGCCAAACATATGACAACCGTAGGCACCATCATTGGGGTGTCCTTTGCTGCCTCTGTGAATTCCAGGAGGGTGTTTTTCCAAAAATTGAACTTTTCAATAGTTCGAGCAAAGACGATTTCAGTGGAAAATATGAGGGAAATTAGCAAATATTCAAACACTTTTTTCTCAAAACCCCTGGCCTAGCCAAACATATGACACCCGTAGGCACCATCATTGGGGTGTCCTTTGCTGTCTCTGTGAATTCCAGGAGGGTGTTTTTCCAAAAATTGAACTTTTCAATAGTTCGAGCAAAGACGATTTCAGTGGAAAATATGAGGGAAATTAGCAAATATTCAAACACTTTTTTCTCAAAACCCCTGGCCTAGCCAAACATATGCCACCCGTAGGCACCATCATTGGGGTGTCCTTTGCTGCCTCTGTGAATTCCAGGAGTGTGTTTTTCCAAAAATTGAACTTTTCAATAGTTCGAGCAAAGACGATTTCAGTGGAAAATATGAGGGAAATTAGCAAATATTCAAACACTTTTTTCTCAAAACCCCTGGCCTAGCCAAACATATGACACCCGTAGGCACCATCATTGGGGTGTCCTTTGCTGCCTCTGTGAATTCCAGGAGGGTGTTTTTCCAAAAATTGGACTTTTCAATAGTTCGAGCAAAGACGATTTCAGTGGAAAATATGAGGAAAATTAGCAAATATTCAAACACTTTTTTCTCAAAACCCCTGGCCTAGCCAAACATATGACACCCGTAGGTACCATCATTGTGATGTCCTTTGCTGCCTCTGTGAATTCCAGAAGGGTGTTTTTCCAAAAATTGAACTTTTCAATAGTTCGAGCAAAGACGATTTCAGTGGAGAATATGAGGAAAATTAGCAAATATTCAAACACTTTTTTCTCAAAACCCCTGGCCTAGCCAAACATATGACACCCGTAGGTACCATCATTGGGATGTCCTTTGCTGCCTCTGTGAATTCCAGGAGGTGTTTTTCCAAAATTGGACTTTTCAATAGTTCGAGCAAAGACGATTTCAGTGGAAAATATGAGGAAAATTAGCAAATATTCAAACACTTTTTCTCAAAACCCTGGCCTAGCCAAACATATGACACCCGTAGGCACCATCATTGGGGTGTCCTTTGCTGCCTCTGTGAATTCCAGGAGGTGTTTTTCCAAAATTGGACTTTTCAATAGTTCGAGCAAAGACGATTTCAGTGGAAAATATGAGGAAAATTAGCAAATATTCAAACACTTTTTTCTCAAAACCCCTGGCCTAGCCAAACATATGACACCCGTAGGCACCATCATTGGGGTATCCTTTGCTGCCTCTGTGAATTCCAGGAGGGTGTTTTTCCAAAAATTTATCTTTTCAACAGTTTATAAGGTCAGTGCAAAATTGGATACATTGAGTTTGTTTGAAACCGCAGAATAGAAAAAGTTTGCTAGCGCAATTCAGCGGCACCATGTAGCACCAATTCATGAACATCAAATTGCATATATTAAGGCTCAAACGTAAATGACTGCACATTGTATTAACACGTTTTTCCGAATTTTCATCATTATTCTTGTTTCGATTGCGGAATGCATTTTTCGCAATACACATATAGGTTAATTGGATACCCTTCCTAATAGCTGACTTTCTTGCGTAATCGCAGTTTCAATGGATGATATGAATGCATGATATATTTTATGAATAGTCGGAAGAAGCTCACAAATCTTCAAACAATCACTTTTGCTAAAAAAACTTCTGGCCTAGCCGGGCATATGATAGCCGTAGGCACCAGTCTTCAGTAGCCCTGCAAGCAACGGCGTAGGATTGCCAATCCGGAGATGGCGAGTTTTTTTTTTGTCTTTATTAAGGAGACTTTCAGCCCGAGGCTGGCTCGTCTCTGAGCGAGATGGCGAGTTCAATTCTTGGTTCGGTCTAGGATATTTTGGGTTGGAAACATTCTCGACTCCTTGGGCATAGAGTATCCATTGTACTAGCCACATTACATATTCATGCAATGGCGGATATAGAAAAGCTTTTAATTAATAACTGAGGAAATGTCGTGGGGCCCAAAATCCGTACAGCACCGATGTCCATCCACTTTATGAGATATTATTTAATTGAAGGGGGTTTACTGTAGTCAATTTGTGAATAATTTATCTTATCCTGTTCATATACTTGACAGTGAGCTTTTAAATCAATAAGATGAAGAGTAGGCTTTGGAATTTAAATAAAATTAATCAAAAACTAATCACCACCCGCCAATTGTTGAGTTTCTGGCGCCATTTCGTGTAGAACATTAAATGTACCACCAAAAGTATCCGTGTTTTAGATACAACCTGCAAATCATGAAGTAAAAATAAGCGGTATTTAAATCGAAGGGATCGCTTCTCAAGGTGCGTATTGAACTATTTACAGTGGTAGTTTAGTTAATCAGTCTGTTTCACTTTTATTATTTAGTTACAAAAAATGCTGTACGGATTTTGATCCTTTGATTCGAAATCCGTCCACGGTGGACGTATCGCGATTCAGGATTTGGTTCATTATTTTACCTTGTTTTTAGTAGGTTTTAATGTATAAATGTTGTACACTTCAGAACTAGAGGCCTTTGTGCATTGATACAGATGAAAATCGTTTCATTTGGATTTGAATTTTGTGCAAGCATTTTCATATACTGATGAGCTTAACTGTACGGATTTTGATGCCCCAGAAGTTCCAGTTGGAATGTAAAGCCACTGAAGAAAAAATTTAAGGGTTGGGTACAAGACTCGACCGCCCGACGTTAAGGTCACTCCTGACAGAATCCAAGTTTTGAAGTGCTCGCGTTTTCGGGGGCACACCAATCGATAAGGAAGCAACGCACAACTGACGCAGCAAAGCTGAATCAACAAAAATTACAGTTGTCTGCCGCCTCCGTATCAAGTGGTGTGCCCCGAAAATGCGAGCACTTGAAACTTGGATTCTGTCAGGAGTGACCTTAACTACGTAAAACAGTTTGGCGAAATGAAGAACCTAGCAAGTCCCATCATTCATGAACATTACAAAAAATTTCTTTTGATTCCTTTTGAGACAACACTGGTTTCGAGCAATATTCAAAACATGAAATTTGTTGGATAACGACTATTAAAAATTTACATTTTGAAAGTAACTGATATATTTATGTAATTAAGTCAAAATTGTTAAATTCTCGAGTTTTGTATAATATGAGAAGTTTAGTTTTGTTTGATTAATTTGTTAGGGTTTTCACTTAAAAGTTCAATTTCATTGTTTTTTTTTTTTATTTTTCGATAAATCTTCTAAATGAGCTTAACTTAATTTGGGTAGGGTAAAAAGCCCAATAGTGGACCCCCTAGTAGCGAAATTTTGCTCTTCCTGGCATAAGGAGTGGAAATTTTTAAAATAATTATTTTGTGTGTTATCTAATATCAAGCTCTGCATCTCCTCTTCATAAAACACTCAAATACACGACGTTATTCATTGAAATTAACATTGTCTCCAATTGACCAATTTTATATTGTTATTTATCTCAATGGTACGCATTGGAAATCACTAACAGAACATAACCAGAAGAATTTACTGAACTCCAAGAGTGTGCTGGTCACTAGTTGTTGCACTTCGGAAAAATCCTCTCAGCTTAACAACATTTTTCCAAGGTATCATGGTAATCAAAAGAATCGATTTACTTTAAATGACTGCATTTACTATCAACAATTACCGCAGCTCCACCATCGACGACGCGATCAACATCAACGCGGCAGCCGTTGTCGCTTGGACCACAACCGGGCAAAATTTTCACTCCAATGAGGCTGGCCGACCGTCGCTCCACCATCGTTAACTGCCGCCTATCGCCCAACGTGAAGCAATAAAATTTGGACTGGTGGTGAATGCGCCAAAGACAAAGTACATGCTTGTGAGCGGAACCGAGCGCGACAAGGCCCGCCTGGGAAGCAGTGTTACGATAGACGGGGATACCTTCGAGGTGATCGAGGAATTCGTCTATCTCGGACCCTTGCTAACGGCTGATAACAATGTTAGTCGTGAAATACGAAGGCGCATCATTTGTGGAAGTCGGGCCAACTACGGGCTCCAGAAGAAACTGCGGTCAAAAAAGATTCGGCACCGCACCAAATGTGCCATGTACAAGACACTAATAAGACCGGTTTTCCTTTACGGACATGGGACATGGACAATCCTCGAGGAGGACTTGCAAGCACTCGGTGTATTCGAGAGACGGGTGCTTAGGACCATCTTTGGCGGTGTGCAAGAAGACGGTGTGTGGCAACGAAGAATGAACCACGAGCTCGCCCAGCTCTACGGCGAACCCAGTATCCAGAAGGTAGCTAAAGCCGGAAGGGTACGATGGGCAGGACATGTTGCAAGAATGCCGGACAGCAACCCTGAAAAGATGGTGTTCGCTTCCGATCCGGCAGGTACGAGACGGCGTGGAGCGCAGCAAGCGAGATGGGCAAACCAGGTGCAAAACTTGGCGAGCGTGGGGAGTCTCCCCCGGTCTGGGGCAGCTGAGAGCTCTCAGCCTTCCGTAACCCCTTACCACCGTCTTTCCTGGGTGGACGGACCTTTCCAGGTCCTTCCTCCCCCGGTTTTGGAGGTACCTGGCCGAGGTTCAGCTTCCCAGCCCCTCTACCCTTGTTCGGGGTAGTAACCCTCCGCGTTTTGGAGCGGCCCCCAGGGAGCTCATCCCCTGGAGACTGCATCCCCCGTTTTTGTGTCTGCTCCGTTGGAGCAGTCACCCCCGACGTGCCCGCGAATACTTGAGGCTCAGTCTGGGTAGACTTTGGCACCACCGTGTCGGTCGATTCGACCTTGCCTAAATCCGCGAATTCTTGGGCCTCAGTCTGGGTAGACCTCGACTCCACAGATTTCACGGGTTCGCACTTGGCCGTCCCGACCGCCTTTTCCAGCTTGACATCCAACACCGACTTTCGAAGGTTTAGCAAGCTCCTCTTGAGGTCCTTACTGATATTATGCTTCGATGACGCAAAGTCGATGATGGCGTCCAGCTGTTCCGTCGCCACCTCGAAGGCCGAAAGCCCATCGCGTTTGCGGTTCGTCGCCTCCACAAGCCATGTGCCGTCCATAACCACTACCGGCGTAGCCGGCATTTGCGTAACTAAGGAAAAATTCTAGGGGGGGCTAACTTTTTTCTATTCTTACAGTCAAACACACAAAAAGTTATTGTTATTGTTGTTCAACTGTCCGCAAGTTGGCCTACCAAATAGCTGTTTCAATACATCCAGTGACGACTTGAACAGCTCTGACATAAAAATCTGGAAATGTCGTAAAAAACTGAAGAGCTTTAGATACATAAGACTTTCGAGTTTTGCATAGCCATTAGAAATAATTTCAAGGTATTGCGGGCTTCATGGCCGTGCGGTTAGCGACGTCAATCGTCTAGACGCATGAGCTAGGGAGTATGGATTCGATTCCCCCGGTAAAGAGGAAACTTTTCGTGATCGAAAAATTCTCCACTGGTCCACTGGGTGTTATGTATCCTGTCCGTTGTCTCATGCCAAGTGGTTATTGCTCAGTCTGTACGACTGTCTAAGCTGTCGAAGATGGTGTTCCTGTCTTACATTTTAGTTACCTCTCCTTGAAATTTCAGGGTTTATCGAGCTTTTTTCGGATTTCAAGAATTATGGAATTTTTTTTCGGATTATCAAGATAATTGGAAATTCAAAGTTTTCGGGAAATAGCAGCAACATCGCTTGAATACTTTACCAGATAAATCTGCAGAAAGAAATGCCTTCAAAATGTCTGCTATTACAGGCATACGATACGTTGTACTCAGCTATCTCAATATCGAATGGTTTCTCTTGATAATCCTTCCAGAAATGCCATGCATCTTCAAGGGAAAGCTTGAGGTCAAAGGCACACTTTTAAAAATAATACTCAAAATGCAATGCAACGCAATGTAACCATAAAAATCTTAAAGAGTTGATGATTTGCTGAGCTGAGCTGAGCTGTTAGAAATTCTTCGGTGTCTCCTGCTCAAGTTAAACAATTGTCTTTTTCATGTTGTCTAAATATTACAGGCAGTTTATTATTTTACTTGAATTTTCTTTATTCAATCAAAATCTTAGCTATTGTATTTGTTCTGTTAGTCTGTTACTTCTATTATTCAATCAGCATTGAATCAGCATGAAAATACTGTTCCAACTCCAACATTTATCTCGACAGAGTTCCAAAATGACTGTAACCATGCCCGTCCTATCTCTCACCTTGGCTCATTTCTCATTTTGGCAGCACAAATGTCAATGCATAGGGGAAATTACGGCTTTGGCAGGTTTTGTTCTATTATTATCAGGGGGGTTTTCTATAACTAATTATGCTCAAATTTGGCCATAAATTCTTTGCATATCAAAGAATATTGTGGCCAAATTTCATAAAATTTGGTCAACAAAAACCCCCCTGACAATAATAGAACAAAACCTGCCAAAGCCGTCATTCTAGGTGAAAAGCACATTTAAAAAACATTTTGCGCGCTGAAAACGAGTTGTGTTTTGGCGTTATGTGCCTCCGAAAGTGTAATTTACTTCAGAAATTAGATTCGTACGCAATTCACCTTAAGCAATTATATGTGTGACTGAGAATAAAAGGAGCGTAATATCCTTCGTGTTTAGCATTCCTAACCCAAGATATATCAATTTTTCGAAGTTAGAAAACATGATAAAATATATTCAACTTACACACTTAGAATATTTTACAGTGTACGGTAATTTTTTACCGAACTTTCAACAGCTGAACGTACGGTAATCAGTTCGGTAAACGAAAAAAATTACAGAACGTTCGGTAGTTTTATTTTTCGATGATCTGTCAAAAACTACCGTACCGTTCGGTAATTCGAAAATCAAAATTACCGAACGTTTCGGTGCTTTTTCCGTTTTAAATGAAAATATTAATGCTTAATGCTTTCAAATGTAATCAAATAAAATACGAGAACACACTTATAGTTTTAAAATATGACTTTTCTTTATTTGTTTTCTTCCATCATTATGGTGAATAGAAAAACATTATTAGAATCAGGCACAACCTTTCCCTCGGTTTTTTCAAACCAAAAAATCCTGAAATCACGGCTAACCATGTGTTTTATCGTTCATTGCGGGATGTGATAATCGTTTCAGGCTGAAAAAAAAACTTGTTTTTAATTCCTCCATCATTGGAATGTAGATGCATATTTTTGCCCACATATCAGAAGTTACCGCTTTTTCAGTATATAGGATGGAAAATGTTGGAAAGTTCGAAGCAACAAAGCATCAAACGAAAATGGCGTTGACGGATTATCACTCTACCGTAGTTTTGTAATACATAACTTGTTTTGCAGTTTGTTCGGTAATTATTCTACAATGTACGGCGATAATACGATTTTACAGAACAAACTGTAAGTTCAACTACCGAACTCTGTTAAATCAGTTTAGAATTACAATTTGTTCGGTAACATTTCACTGGTATTCGGTAAAATTAATCTAGTTAACCAAACTTACTGTAATTTCTTTGGTTTACCGTAGTTTTTCGTCAAAAAAAATTACCAAACAGCGAAATCTATTTTAAGTGTGTACTGTAGAGAGAGATGATAAGATGAATAATATGAATTATTCATTATTTGCAGTTACGCCCAGATATGATCAGAGCGCTAGATATGTGCCATATCCATGCAAAGTCGTGGGAATTCTAAGGGGGGCTAACTTGATTCTAGGTGGGGCTATAGCCCCCCCTAGCCCCCCTGAAGTTACGCCAATGGAAGCCGGGGAGAAGGTGAAGTGACCCACGCTAGCGCTGCGCACCGAGCTGCCGACTATTGCCTCTGACCTCCTAGGCGGAGACCTGAACAACCCACCTCTTGCGAAGGGGTTGTCACCTACAATCACTAATTGAAGAAGAATTGACTTGGTTTTCCGTTTTGATCCCACGAGTTGCTCGTGAAAAGAGGTCCACCACGCCAGAGCCCAGCATGACGCGGTAAGGGACAATTACTGTGGAGGGTGCCCAGGTATACCCCACAGGCTCCGTTAAAGGCCTAGCTCATTATTTCACCCCCCTGGCCATGCATCCCCTCGGCACGGGTCGCTTAACGCCTTGGGATTAGGGGTTAGGGACGATGATCCCCTTGGTCGCACCCTCTCACTCTATCTGATGTCACAAGGACAACAGTGCCCAGGCTGCACTACCAGCTAAGTACAAAACCCTTAGCTGGCGGGCGATGTAGAATCTTGTCCAATTGTTTCGTATTGAAAATAGGACAGATCGGACTATAAGTTTCGAAATTATGGCCAAAATTCGTTTTTTTACATAAGAAACACATACAAAATTCTCACTAATTTTTCAGGCACTTATCTTTAATGAATTTGCTCGCAAGTTCACGCAACAAGTTGCATTCGACGCGGAATCTTGTCCCATTATTTCGCATTGAAAATTGGCGGAATCGGACTATGGGATTCGAAGTTATGGCCAAAATACATTTTTTTACAAAAAAATCTCACTCATTTTTAGGGACTTACCCTTAGCCGATTTGCTCGCAAGTTACATTCGATGCAGAATCCGGCTCCATTGTTTCCTGTTGAAAATTGGCCGGATCGGACTATGGGTTCAGAAGCTATGGCCAAAATACTTTTTTTTAACCAAAAGTGCGTAGAAATTACTCACTCGAAAAAAACGAGAAAGGCACCATCACCGCTAGGTGGATTAGTCTGGGTTTTATTTTCTTTATGGAAATTTTCTTATTTTTTTATTGCTCTTTATTGATCATTTTGTGGAAAATTTTTATATTTTTATTGTAAAAATATATTTATTTGGTGGAAAATTTTGTAATTTTTTATTGCTAATATTGCTTTATTTATGGAAATTTTGTTTTTTTTTTCGTGGAAAATTTTTATTTCTTTATGGAAAATTCTTCTTTTATAATTGCAAATTTTTGCTTTTCAAAGTGCTTATTTATTTTTGTTTTGTGGAAAATTCTTATTTGTTTATGGAATTTTTGTTTTATTTGTGGAAATTTTGAATTTATGTATTGGCTTATACCCTGATTTCTTCATTGGCAATTTTCTAATTTTTTAGGGGGAGTTTTTATTTTAGTCTTAGATTAATCCTTTTAGGTTTCTACAATACTTTTTCCCAGATTTCTATTAATCCGTTAAAACGAATAAAACGTTAACTCCCTAAAATTTGATTATATTTTTGTAGAACTAGTAATCAGACATATCAGACAGTATTGCAAAAAAAATACCTGAATGATATGCTCTCACCAGAATAATGGGTAACACAATGCCTTGACTGTCCCAGTCCCACCCAGGAAAATTCGTGCGTAGGACATGTCCTACTTGTCCTACCCACTCCCGGCGCCACTGAACAGAACTAAGAAAATAGCGTAGGGGTTAGAAATTGTCTATTTCTATCATTTCCAAAGAAATTAAATGAAAAAATAAATTGAAAATTTCACTTATCTGCTCTTATAGAGAAGTGCGTTCGCCTCCGGTGTTATTCATAGAGGAGATCTTCCGTCATACTACGGCGCGCTTTATGCTTGAACCGCATCGTTGCCCGTCGGCAGAATTATAGGAAAACGTCGCACTAGGATCATCCATCGGCTCTTTTATGTCGTCGATCCTTCCGTCCTATTTTATTGTTGATTTGATCACTTTCTCTCCAGCAACTAAACTCCAGGTCTTCATATTTGATAAATCTATCGACTGGCTTCACAGGGGACGGCTGAATCAGCAGATGGATTCAAATAAAGTTGTGCTTTACCAGCTCTCAATGGCATTGGAAAGTTTAGAAAAATACGACGGGTGAATATTCCGTTGCCGACCTAGTAAAGAACCATCGGAAGAAAACCTTCTGATACACGGAGGCATCAAAGAGTACCCCAATCGATATGTACTAAAATATTATCAATTCAGTGCAAAACCGAATTATAACCGCTAACGAAGTAGGATTTTTCTCACAATCCATAAGTTAAACCTAACTTCGGAAGTAGTGCGCTGTTTTTATTTGGTGATGTGCTATACAGCTTCCGAAATAAGGTTTAACGTACGGATTGTGAGAAAAATCCAATTTTGATAGCGGCTATAATTCGGTTTTCTACTGAATTTATAATAACAAAAAATCTCACAAACAGATCATATCATGCACTTCTCATGCATTTCGCAATCGAAACAAGAATCATGATGGAAAATTCGGAAAAGCGTGCTAAAACGTGAAAAGCCATTTACATTTGGGCCTCAATTTATGCAACTTGATGTTCATTAAGTGTTGCTACATCGTGCCGCTGAATTGCGCTAGCAAATTTTTTCTATTCTGCGGTTTCAGACAAACTCAATGTATCGAATTTTGCACTGAACTTATAAACTGTTGAAAAGTTAAATTTTTGGAAAAACACCCTCCTGGAATTCACAGAGGCAGCAAAGGACATCCCAATGATGGTGCCTAAGGGTGTCATATGTTTGGCTAGGCCAGGGGTTTTGAGAAAAAAGTGTTTGAATATTTGCTAATTTTCCTCATATTTTCCACTGAAATCGTCTTTGCTCGAACTATTAAAAAGTTCAATTTTTGGAAAAACACCCTCCTGGAATTCACAGAGGCAGCAAAGGACACCCCAATGATGGTGCCTACGAGTGCCATATGTTTGGCTAGGCCAGGGGTTTTGAGAAAAAAATGTTTGAATATTTGCTAATGTCCCTCATATTTTCCACTGAAATCGTCAGTGCTCGAACTATTGAAAAGTTCAATTTTTAAAAAAACACCCTCCTGGAATTCACAGAGGCAGCAAAGGACACCCCAATGATGGTGCCTAAGGGTGTCATATGTTTGGCTAGGCCAGGGGTTTTGAGAAAAAAGTGTTTGAATATTTGCTAATTTTCCTCATATTTTCCACTGAAATCGTCTTTGCTCGAACTATTGAAAAGTCCAATTTTTGGAAAAACACCCTCCTGGAATTCACAGAGGCAGCAAAGGACACCCCAATGATGGTGCCTACGGGTGTCATATGTTTGGCTAGGCCAGGGGTTTTGAGAAAAAAGTGTTTGAATATTTGCTAATTTTCCTCATATTTTCCACTGAAATCGTCAGTGCTCGAACTATTGAAAAGTCCAATTTTTGGAAAAACACCCTCCTGGAATTCACAGAGGCAGCAAAGGACACCCCAATGATGGTGCCTACGGGTGTCATATGTTTGGCTAGGCCAGGGGTTTTGAGAAAAAAGTGTTTGAATATTTGCTAATTTTCCTCATATTTTCCACTGAAATCGTCTTTGCTCGAACTATTGAAAAGTCCAATTTTTGGAAAAACACCCTCCTGGAATTCACAGAGGCAGCGAAGGACACCCCAATGATGGTGCCTACGGGTGGCACATGTTTGGCTAGGCCAGGGGTTTTGAGAAAAAAGTGTTTGAATATTTGCTAATTTTCCTCATATTTTCCACTGAAATCGTCTTTGCTCGAACTATTGAAAAGTCCAATTTTTGGAAAAACACCCTCCTGGAATTCACAGAGGCAGCGAAGGACACCCCAATGATGGTGCCTACGGGTGTCATATGTTTGGCTAGGCCAGGGGTTTTGAGAAAAAAGTGTTTGAATATTTGCTAATTTTCCTCATATTTTCCACTGAAATCGTCTTTGCTCGAACTATTGAAAAGTCCAATTTTTGGAAAAACACCCTCCTGGAATTCACAGAGGCAGCGAAGGACACCCCAATGATGGTGCCTACGGGTGTCATATGTTTGGCTAGGCCAGGGGTTTTGAGAAAAAAGTGTTTGAATATTTGCTAATTTTCCTCATATTTTCCACTGAAATCGTCTTTGCTCGAACTATTGAAAAGTCCAATTTTTGGAAAAACACCCTCCTGGAATTCACAGAGGCAGCAAAGGACACCCCAATGATGGTGCCTACGGGTGTCATATGTTTGGCTAGGCCAGAGGTTTTGAGAAAAAAGTGATTGAATATTTGCTAATTTTCCTCATATTTTCCACTGAAATCGTCTTTGCTCGAACTATTGAAAAGTCCAATTTTTGGAAAAACACCCTCCTGGAATTCACAGAGGCAGCGAAGGACACCCCAATGATGGTGCCTACGGGTGTCATATGTTTGGCTAGGCCAGGGGTTTTGAGACAAAAGTGTTTGGATATTTGCTAATTTTCCTCATATTTTCCACTGAAATCGTCTTTGCTCGAACTATTGAAAAGTCCAATTTTTGGAAAAACACCCTCCTGGAATTCACAGAGGCAGCGAAGGACACCCCAATGATGGTGCCTACGGGTGTCATATGTTTGGCTAGGCCAGGGTTTTGAGAAAAAGTGTTTGAATATTTGTTAATTTTCCTCATATTTTCCACTGAAATCGTCTTTGCTCGAACTATTGAAAAGTTCAATTTTTGGAAAAACACCCTCCTGGAATTCACAGAGGCAGCAAAGGACACCCCAATGATGGTGCCTACGGGTGTCATATGTTTGGCTAGGCCAGGGGTTTTGAGAAAAAAGTGTTTGAATATTTGTTAATTTTCCTCATATTTTCCACTGAAATCGTCTTTGCTCGAACTATTGAAAAGTTCAAATTTTGGAAAAACACCCTCCTGGAATTCACAGAGGCAGCAAAGGACATCCCAATGATGGTGCCTACTGGTGTCATATGTTTGGCTAGGCCAGGGGTTTTGAGAAAAAAGTGTTTGAATATTTGTTAATTTTCCTCATATTTTCCACTGAAATCGTCTTTGCTCGAACTATTGAAAAGTTCAATTTTTGGAAAAACACCCTCCTGGAATTCACAGAGGCAGCGAAGGACACCCCAATGATGGTGCCTACGGGTGTCATATGTTTGGCTAGGCCAGGGGTTTTGAGAAAAAAGTGTTTGAATATTTGCTAATTTTCCTCATATTTTCCACTGAAATCGTCTTTGCTCGAACTATTGAAAAGTCCAATTTTTGGAAAAACACCCTCCTGGAATTCACAGAGGCAGCGAAGGACACCCCAATGATGGTGCCTACGGGTGTCATATGTTTGGCTAGGCCAGGGGTTTTGAGAAAAAAGTGTTTGAATATTTGCTAATTTTCCTCATATTTTCCACTGAAATCGTCTTTGCTCGAACTATTGAAAAGTTAAATTTTTGGAAAAACACCCTCCTGGAATTCACAGAGGCAGCAAAGGACACTCCAATGATGGTGCCTACGGGTGTCATATGTTTGGCTAGGCCAGGGGTTTTGAGAAAAAAGTGTTTGAATATTTGCTAATTTTCCTCATATTTTCCACTGAAATCGTCTTTGCTCGAACTATTGAAAAGTCCAATTTTTGGAAAAACACCCTCCTGGAATTCACAGAGGCAGCGAAGGACACCCCAATGATGGTGCCTACGGGTGTCATATGTTTGGCTAGGCCAGGGGGTTTGAGAAAAAAGTGTTTGAATATTTGCTAATTTTCTTCATATTTTCCACTGAAATCGTCTTTGCTCGAACTATTGAAAAGTTCAATTTTTGGAAAAACACCCTCCTGGAATTCACAGAGGCAGCGAAGGACACCCCAATGATGGTCCCTACGGGTGTCATATGTTTGGCTAGGCCAGGGTTTTGAGAAAAAGTGTTTGAATATTTGCTAATTTTCCTCATATTTTCCACTGAAATCGTCTTTGCTCGAACTATTGAAAAGTCAAATTTTTGGAAAAACACCCTCCTGGAATTCACAGAGGCAGCGAAGGACACCCCAATGATGGTGCCTACGGGTGTCATATGTTTGGCTAGGCCAGGGGTTTTGAGAAAAAAGTGTTTGAATTTTTGCTAATTTTCCTCATATTTTCCACTGAAATCGTCTTTGCTCGAACTATTGAAAAGTCCAATTTTTGGCGAAACACCCTCCTGGAAATCACAGAGGCAGCAAAGGACACCCTTATGATGGTGCCTACGGGTGTCATATGTTTGGCTAGGCCAGGGGTTTTGAGAAAAAAGTGTTTGAATATTTGCTAATTTTCCTCATATTTTCCACTGAAATCGTCTTTGCTCGAACTATTGAAAAGTTCAATTTTTGGAAAAACACCCTCCTGGAATTCACAGAGGCAGCAAAGGACACCCCAATGATGGTGCCTACGGGTATCATATGTTTGGCTAGGCCAGGGGTTTTGAGAAAGAAGTGCTTGAATAGTTGTTTCATTGCTGTATTTTATTCAGCAAATTTCCTGCATTGGTCCATATGAATAATGTGTCAAAGAAAACAAGCGTTTACTTTTCTCCGCCGGTTGGTGGTCATATTCGCTAGTTCTAGCGGACAATGCACTATCGGACAATACTAGCGCGACATTAGCATAATGTAAACAGGAATTTTTCACATGCTAATAACCGTTTACATTATGTTTATTTCACAATAATTTTATCGGATAGTGCATTGTCCGATATGATTAGCGAATATGAAAACAAGCCATTGCATTGTTTCATGCTGCTGTTTGCGCATATTTTTTGTTGGCGGCTGGATGCTGGCAGCGGTGGGTGGTATAGTTTTTCATTCAGCGGCACAATTCGTATAGCAAGATGCCCTATCAGCAACTTCGCTTGCTTGGGCTTTCGAGCAATCTTGCTCGATGGATCGAGCAGCAATGGGTCATCAAGCAATCTTGCTCGATGGGTCGAGCAGCCTTGCTCGCGCATTTAATCTGGATCATCGTAATTGCTTATTTGTTTGCTATTTGTGATATATTGAAAATTTAAATGTTTGCCCCACCGCACCCTATATATGCCAACCTATCAGCCAGCCGGCTTCTGCTTCAACCATGCCGTAAGTAAACCGATGAAGAAAACAAGCTACTCACCCCGTCATTTTATCGCTGTTTTTCTCCTATTTCAGCTGCTACTTTATTTACACTCTGCCTGTCCGGCTTGTGCGTGCTGTTCTAAGGCTCAGTTTGTCAGAACGATCAACAGCAGCAAGTCTCTACATCCAGTTTTGACACACTTTTGTTCACTGAGAGATGGGTTGTTACAAACGAACGCAATTTGCACTTTGCTTCTGTCTGTTGAGGTCTATTCACTTTCAGCACCAACAATCAGCATCAACAGTACTGGTACATATATTTGCACTCACTTCTTGGTTTGGACTTAGGTGGTACAATAAGATAAAAAAGCAATGAAAATATTTCCGATTTGTCACAAATGGTGCTTGCATGTATTAAAATATCACAGTTTGGGAAACTATCTACGGCTTCGAGGAACTACACACCCTTCTCTAGAGCAAATCTAAACTTTCTGAGAAGTTGCACCACGCAGATTGGCGAAAACCAAGGCCGGCCAGCGGGAAGAACACTGTCATCTTCTGTCGCCCGTTCGACGCCGCCTGAATTATGCCGCCGATGGTGGGGTTAATTGCAAACGATTGTCCCGGCAGGGCATCGACGACTATCCCTGTGCTTCAACGGCAGGAGACTGCGTCGTATCGCTTGTGGTGTGATGCCTCCTGCCTGTGTGTGGTTCGCGCGACATGGAAAGGAAAATTGATATAAAATGGAAAAGGGTTAATTAATTGGATCATCACTGGGTGCAAGAGTAGGGTTTATTGTGGTAGTTTATTTGTGTGAATGCACAGAATCGCAGCAAAATTCAAATTGAAAGTAATGGTTCTAATAAAGCTACTCTTGAGATGATCTCAAATAGGCAAATATCTTTGTGGAGATCTGTTGAATTGTATGTACCCAGAATCATTACCATTTCAGTTGCTCGCTTCAACACCATGCAGAAGTGCTTCTTAGTGTAACCGCCATCTCTTAAGAGATGTTCCGACATTACGTGGTTACTGCTTGTGTCAAGCTATTATATGTGGCCATTCCGTGAGGCCATAGAACTTATGTCCTTAACGTGGTAGAGTTTATAGAGCCATTACCATTAATATAGAATGGGCGTATTTGTAGAAAACTGTCGAGTCTAGTACGAGACATTGAAGACTACGTTACTGTTGAGGTCGAAATGCATATCCGTAAACTTACGATCAAGTGGTTTAATGAAATGAGATTGTACTTACTCGTCTTATGACAAGTTAAGACATTCCATTAAAAAAAAACTCCGTATAATTTTTATTTTACTTGGTCAGTATTCACTATTGAAGATTGAATACCTAGAAACTTGTGCTAAATAAAAAAATCAAACATGAATTGAAACAGCTTTTTATGTTGCAGTTACTTAATGTGAGCACGGTAAATGATGGATTAAATAATTTTTCCATCATTCTGAATTCAGGTTTTTTTTTGTATTGAAAGTGATTTAAAAAAAATCCGTTTTATATAAAATCTGGCAATTGTTTCGATTCAAAATATTCCTGCTCTTGTTAGCAGCGAATAATGGTGCTGTTCTTCGCCTTATGGATTGACAATTCATACAACGTCATTTTTATTTCTGTATATTATTCGATCTGCCATTCCTTGAACCATGCAAATAAAAACACCTCCAACGCATTCGTCAATCCTCCTATCACTCACAATAAGTTTACATGTACCTAGATTTTATGTCAACATGATCGTACAGAAGAATAACCAAACGTAATTGTGCTTTGCAGTCTTTGTTAGTCTTTTGTTTATTCCAACACAAGACTCGTTACGATGAAAGAAGCAGCATTTGATGAAATCCCTCTTCGTCACTAATAGTCAAGTGAACCACATTTACAGTCTACTTCAAGGCACATGTCAGCGATAACTTGCAGCTCGACGATTATATCACAATTTATTCTTCATTCGTACATACTATTGGCTTCAGGAGGGCATGTGCAAATACCGTTTGCCGTTCAACTATGCAAAAACAAACACAAACTATTAACCACACTATACACTAACTGGCCGAGCAACAGTTGATAAGAGGCGGTATGGATACTCACTTTCCGAGCTCAACCGAATTTCTCACTAAACAGTAAACAACCAGCACTTCCACCGCCAATGATGATGATCCCTGACTGGTGGGTGACTTCCTTGCAGCGGTTCGAAAGTTCCGTGTTGCTTGATCCCTGGCTGTAGATGGACTGGCGGTGGCTCGAGTCGTTCATCGGATGTCTATTGGCACTTCAAGAACGGATATGTTCGTCAATGTTCAAACACACGATTGTGGAAAAGTCTATTTGAGATAGTTCAGCTTTCTCTGACTGTCACTCCTTGTATGATAGATAGATTGGGTCTGCTCTATACTATCAGTAGCGAGGATAGTCACGATGGACGGACGAATGAAACTAAGCTGCGTTCCGTTTCAAACTAAATCGTTTCGGTTCACTTGCCCGGCTACTTAAATTGTCCGCTCATCTATCGCATCGAACACCATCTCGAGAACATGCGCTCCACCGATCCGATGCACGCTTTAAAATTCGCACACATGGCTGAATGAAGGTCGGAAAGAATGGAGTTTTTCCATTAGAAAAAAACTTTCCTAAACAATTGTAAACTGTTGTAAATTATATTTTTTCAACACTAATATATTTCCTTAAATACTTGGGATTTAATTGCGATTTACGACAGTTTAATATACTGTCGTAAATCGCAATTTAGTTTATATTCCAAACTGTACATAATAAAATCGTTTTTGTCTTGTATTACTATATACGAAAAAGAATATATGGGTAGATTCAAATCAAACTGACTAAATAATTTCATTATATTAAAATAGAAAAAAAAATACTACTGAAGGTCGATTGTGTATGCATTTTTGGCACTTAAGGACACTCCTCATGGAGTTCAAGTTTCAAAGAGCTCGCGTTTGCGGGGGCACACCACTCGATACAGAGGCGACGAACAACTGTTATTTTTGTTGATTTAGCTTTGCTGCGTCGCAGCATGCGTGAAATAATAAAAATGACAGTTGTGTGTTACTTCCGTATCTAGCGGTGTGCCCCCGAAAACGCGAGCACTTTGAAACTTGAATTCCGTCAGGAGTGACCTTAACATTAACCGATTTACTTGCATTCAACTGGGATCGGCCGGATTGGACTATGGAATCAGAAGCCGTGGCTTAATTTTTTTCCGCCAATAATGTCTGAAGAAGTCTGGCCCATTTTAGAGGTATTTTGCCATAACCAATTTGCTCGCAACATGGTGTATTCGATAGGGCAGTCCTGTCCCATTTTTGCTGGTAGTGTGTGGATGGGATTACTACTCTCGAGTCACTAAAACCAACTTCCTTCGCACTAGTCGATCCTACCCCTTCCCTTGCAGTGAAAAGTGAGAAATGCGACTATTGGGGCAACCCACTTTTCGGCACACATGCGACTCGCCTTTTCAGTACCTCACGGTCGGCATACGCGCTTGATTCTCGCGACCAAGAAAACACCCGAATACCGTTTAACAATCTTGCCACTTTATTGGTACACAGGTACCTTCACTTTTTTTTACAAATTTTATTTGCTTATTATTTAATACATGCATTCATCTCTTTGACTAGGTGTTCCGTGTTTTCTTAACACTAGCATTCTTATTTGGTGGGGTTTCGGTCACCGTAAAACTTTATATTTTCTGGTTGATTTTTATCGGCGAAGAAAAATACATAATTTCCGTTTTTTTAATAACATTTCGGCTTACTCCACGTTTTTCAATATCTGATGATGGCTGAATGGAGTAAGCCGAAACGTTATTAAAAACCCAGATTAATCCACCTAGCGGTGATGGTGCCTTTCTCGACCTTCGTAAAATGTGTGTGCTTGAAAATAGATGAGCTAGTAGCTAGGAGTAAAAAAGACAAATTTCTTTGTCCGTTCTATGAAAATCAGATTATTTATGGCAAAGATATTGCAGATCCAGTTGAAAACCGAAAATCATATTTTGTCCTATTCCCGGATGTCGCGACTGCATCGCGAGTGGTGCCCGACTATGGCACAGTTGCGCACTACTCGCGATGCAGTTGCAACATCCGGAAATGCGAGAAAATGCGATTGTCGCGAAACCTCAGTTCGGTTTTCAGCTTGATCTACAATATGCTAATAAGAATTTCGACATTTTTGTTTCCTTTTCCAATCTTTTTGACGTACATACCCCTGTTTTATTTTACCCAGTCATATATTTTAAGGATATCACTTTTGGATGTAAATTGAACTGAAGCTCCGACTACACAAAAAGAAAACGAAAATGTAATTCCCATCAAGCGAGCGGAGGGCAATATTTGTTATGATATAAATCTCATGACCGTCCTTCTACCAAACTCCCGTATGAAGATGGGAGGGAAGTGTATCAGTGTGGAAGCATCCGATAGTTCGTTTTCGGAAAGAAATTATAGCCTTTCGGTACAACTTTGTAGCACAAGAAAGGCAAAAAGTATTTTGGCCATAATTTCAAAGGTAATAGTCCAATATGGCCAACTTTCTAAATAGAACAGGATTCCGCATCTAATGCAATTTGTTGTGAGTAAATCGGTTGAGGGTAAGTCCATTAAAAGTCAGCTAGACTTTTTACTCGCTTTTTATAACACATAGTATATTTTGGCCATAATTTCTGTGCCCATGGTCCAAATTTTCAATAGAAAACAATACGACAGGATTCCGCGTCGAATGAAACTTGTTGGAATTATAGATAGTGGAATATATAGATGAGTGAAGATAAATCCTCTGTCTCCAAACGAACTGTCAAACGTGTCTCCAAACGAGCATGACGTCACGATTTCAATGGAAACGTTAAGGGCTGTGACGTCATATGTGCGTGTGCACGGGCAGAAAAATCGACTCAGCCATGCTTTCGCTCATCTATATATTCTACTATCTATAGTTGGAATTAAATCGGTTGAGGATAAGTTCCAAAAAAGTGAGCTAAACTTTTCGCATTTTGGTGCGCACACACACACACACAGAGACATCATCGCAGTTCATCGAGCTTATACGTATATAACACTATGAGTCTGCAGGCCTTCTGTAAAAGTTTGGTTTTGGAGCGAACATACAGCCTTTTCGTAGAAAAAGGCAAAAATGGTGTTTCAGCCATAATTTCCGATCCCATAGTCCGATCTAGCCAATTTTCAATAGAAAACAATGGGACAAGATTCTGCGTCGAATGCAATCTGTTGCGAGCGTCAATAGATGAAGTCTAAGTGCTAAAAAAGTGAGCTAGACTTTTTCGAACTCTTTTTCACAATAAATAGTAATTTGACCATAACATCTAAGCCCATAGTCGATATGAGACATTCTGCGTCGAATGCAACTTGTTGTGAGCAAATCGGTTAAGGATATGTGCCTGAAAAATGAGTGACATTTTTTACGCGATTTTTTCGTATGAATTTGTATTTTGGCCATAACTTTCGATCCCATAGTCCGATCTGACCAATTTCAAATAGGAAACAATGGGACAGGATTCTGCGTCGAATGCAGCTTGTTGCGAGCAAATCGGTTGTGGATAAGTGCCCGAAAAATGAGTGACATTTTTTACGCGATTTTTTCGTATGAATTTGTATTTTGGTCATAACTTTCGATCCCATAGTTCGATCTGGCCAATTTCAAATAGGAAACAATGGGACAGGATT
Organism: Armigeres subalbatus; assembly: GCF_024139115.2. NCBI lineage: Eukaryota > Metazoa > Arthropoda > Insecta > Diptera > Culicidae > Armigeres > Armigeres subalbatus. Next base: position 149,508 of record NW_026943133.1, read on the forward strand.
CTGCGTCGAATGCAACTTGTTGCGAGCAAATCGGTTGAGGATAAGTGCCCGAAAATGAGTGACATTTTTAACGCGATTTTTTTGTATGAATTTGTATTTTGGCCATAACTTCTGATCCCATAGTCCGATCTGGCCAATTTCAAATAGGAAACAATGGGACAGGATTCTGCGTCGAATGCAACTTGTTGCAATCAAATCGGTTGAGGATAAGTGCCCGAAAAATGAGTGACATTTTTTACGCGATTTTTTCGTATGAATTTGTATTTTGGCCATAGCTTTCGATCCCATAGTCCGATCTGGCCAATTTCAAATAGGAAACAATGGGACAAGATTCTGCGTCGAATGCAACTTGTTGTGAGCAAATCAGTTGAGGGTAAGTGCCCGAAAAATAAGTGACATTTTTTACGCGATTTTTTCGTATGAATTTGTATTTTGGCCATAACTTTCGATCCCATAGTCCGATCTGGCCAATTTCAAATAGGAAACAATGGGACAGGATTCTGCGTCGAATGCAACTTGTTGCGAGCAAATCGGTTGAGGGTAAGTGCCCGAAAAATGAGTGACATTTTTTTTAGTAGTTTTGCGCACACACACACACATACACACACACATACACACACACACACACACACACACACACACAGACATCACCTCGATTCGTCGAACTGAGTCGATTGGTATATAACACTATGGGTCTCCGGGCCTTCTATAAAAAGTTTGTTTTTGGAGCGATCATATAGCCTTTACCGTATACTTAGTATACGAGAAAGGCAAAAATGGTATTATTTTCGATCCCATAGTCCGATATAGCCAAATTGCAATAGAAAACAACGGGACATGATTCTACGTCAAATGCAACTTGCTCTGAGCAAATCGGTTGAGGATAAGTGCCCGAAAAATGAGTGACATTTTTTACGCGATTTTTTCGTATGAATTTGTATTTTGACCATAACTCTCGATCCCATAGTTCGATCTGGCCAATTTTGAATAGGAAATAATGGGACAAGATTTTGCGTCGAATGCAACTTGTTGCGAGCAAATCGGTTGAGGATAAGTTTCCGAAAAATGAGTGACATTTTTTACGCGATTTTTTCGTATGAATTTGTATTTTGGCCATAACTCTCGATCCCATAGTTCGATCTGGCCAATTTCAAATAGGAAACAATGGGACAGGATTCTGCGTCGAATGCAACTTGTTGCGAGCAAATCGGTTGAGGATAAGTGCCCGAAAAATGAGTGACATTTTTTACGCGATTTTTTCGTATGAATTTGTATTTTGGCCATAACTTCCGATCCCATAGTCCGATCTGGCCAATTCCAAATAGGAAACAATGGGACAGGATTCTGCGTCGAATGCAACTTGTTGCGAGCAAATCGGTTGAGGATAAGTGCCCGAAAAATGAGTGACATTTTTTACGCGATTTTTTCGTATGAATTTGTATTTTGGCCATAACTCTCGATCCCATAGTTCGATCTGGCCAATTTCAAATAAGAAACAATGGGACAGGATTCTGCGTCGAATGCAACTTGTTGCGAGCAAATCGGTTGAGGATAAGTGCCCGAAAAATGAGTGACATTTTTTGAGTAGTTTTGCGCACACACACACACACATACACACACACACACACACACACACACACACACACAGACATCACCTCAATTCGTCGAACTGAGTCGATTGGTATATAACACTATGGGTCTCCGGGCCTTCTATAAAAAGTTTGTTTTTGGAGCGATCATATAGCCTTTACCGTATACTTAGTATACGAGAAAGGCAAAAACGGAAATTGTGTATTTTTCATCACCGATAAAAATTAACAAACCAGAAAAAAATATACTATCATTCTTATTTGCTATGTTACATTTTTAGTAATTAATAATACATTTCAATTGCCTCTGGCAATTAGGATTTTTCCTCTGGTTTAATTGAACCATGTAGGAATTACAATGTTTTCAACTTAAACTAAACTCAACCTATTTTGGTGTCAGGCCATTTGGCCGAACGCCATTTGGCCGAATGCCGTTTGGCCGAACCGGTCGTTTGGCCTAATAGTTAAAAAATAGACCTTCAGGTTACGAGTAGTGAAGAGTAAGAAATGAGAAGAATGAAGTGAGAAGTAAGAAGTCAAAAGTGGGAAGTAAAAAGTGAACTGGGAACAGAGAACTTCCTTCGTCCTTCTTCTTACTTCCTTTTTTTCTTTTGCCTTCTTCTTTATTTTTATTCCTTCTTTCGTCTCCCTTCTTTCCGTTTTTCTCCTCCCTTCTTCCTTTTTCTTTCTTCCTTCTTGCTTCTTCCTTTTTCTTTCTTCCTTCTTGCTTCTTCCTTTTTCTTTCTTCCTTCTTGCTTCTTCCTTATTACATCTTCCTTCTTCCTTTTTCCTTCTTCCTGCTTCTTTCTTCCTTCTTCCTTCTTCCGTCTTCTTCCTTCCTTCTTCCTCCTTTCTCCTTCCTTCTTCTTTTTTCCTTCTTCCTTCTTCCTTATTCTTTCTACCGTCTTCCTTCCCTTCTTCCTTTTTTAATTCTTCCTTCTTCTTTTCTTTCTCCCTTCTACTTTATTCTTTCTACCTTCTTCTTTCTCCCTTCTTCCTTCTTTCTTCCTCTTTCCCTTCTTTAGTGTTCCTTCTTTCGTCTTCTTTCTATCGTCTTCCTTCTTTCGTCTTCCTTCTTCCTTCTTTCTTTTTCCTTTTACCTTATTCCTTCTTCCTTCTTCCTCCTTCCTTATTCCTTCTTCTTTTTTTTTCTTATTCCTTTTTCTTTTTTCCTCATTTCTTCTTCCTTCTTCCTTTTTCCTTCTTCCTTCTGCCTCCTTCCTTCTTCATTCTTCCTTCTTCCATCTTCCATCTTCCTTCTTCCTTTTTCATTCTTCTTTCTTAATTCATCCTTTTACCTTCATTCTTTTCCCTTCATCCTTTATCCGTCTTCCTTTCTCCTTCTTCCGTTTTTATTCTTCCTTATTTATTCCTCTTTCTTCTTTCTTCCTTCTTCCTTCTTCCTCTTCCTTTTTCCTTCTTCCTTCTTCCTTCATCCTTCTTTCTTCTTTCTTCTTTCTTCTCTCATCTTACTTCTTACTTCTTCGTTCTGCCTTCTTTTTTTTCCTTCTTCTTTATTCTTTTTTCCTTCTTCCTTCTTCTTTCTTCCTTTTTCTTTTTTTATTTTTCTTTCTTCCTTCTTCTTTTTTTTCTTTTTCTTTCTTCCTTCTCCCCATTTCCTTCTTTCTTCTTTCTTCTTCCTTCGTATTTCAACTATTCGGCCAAACGGCATTCGGCCAAACCCCTAATTTATACTAAGGGTACAAGGAGCTAATCTTTGCAATAGAAGATTGCAACGATTTTTGTCTAAAATTGGAAATTATTTTGTTGGACATTTGTTGCAATGTCTCAATATTAGAAATTCTATGAAGTTCATTGGTACTATACCACGGAGGCAACTTCAGAAACATTTTCAAAATTTTATTTTGAATCCTCTGAAGTGCCTTCTTTCTGGTATTGCAGCAACTAGTCCATATTGGCACAGCATACAACATGGCAGGTCTAAAAATTTGTTTGTAAATCAAAAGTTTGTTCTTAAGACAAAGTTTTGATTTTCTGTTTACAAGTGGATATGGACACTTAAATATATTTGTTACATTTGGCTTGAAGACCTTCAATGTGATTTTTAAAAGTTAATTTTTTGGTCCAGCAGAAGTCTCAAATATTTGGTTTCGCTTGACCAATTAATTGGAATCCCATTCATAGTGACAATATGTCTGCTAGAAGGTTTCAAATAAGAAGCTCTCGACTTATGTGGGAAAATTATAAGCTGAGTTTTGGAAGCATTCGGGCAAATTTTCCATTTTCGCAAGTAAGTGTAGTAAATATCTAAACTTTTTGGCAATCTACTACAAATGACACGAAGGCTTTGCCCTTTGGCTGAGAGGCCTGTGTCATCTGCAAACAAAGATTTTTGACACCCTGGTGGTAAAATGCTTTCTCTATATCTGGAAGAGCAACTCGAGTCGAATATTCTTCAGATTTGTTTAGCCGAATTAAATTCGTAACTCTTAATAACTGATGGGTGGTTGAATGCCCATGGCGAAAACCAAATTGCTCATGAGCTAAAATAGAATTGTCATTAATATTAACCATCATTCTATTTAAAATAATCTTTTCAAACAGTTTGCTTATTGAAGAAAGCAAACTGATTGGGCGATAACTAGAAGCCTCAGTTGGATTTTTTTCCGGCTTCAAAATTGGAAAAACTTTGGCGTTTTTCCATTTATCTGGAAAGTATGCCAATTGAAAACATTTGATAAATAAATTAACCAAAAAGGATAAAGAGCTCTCAGAAAGTTTTTTTTATATGTATGTAGAAAATACCATCAACACCCGGGCTTTCATATTTTTTAATTTTGTAGTAATAGATCTCACTTCATCCAAATTAGTTCCCAACGAAGGGTAAAAAACATTCTCTTGATTGAGAATGTCTTCGAAGTTCCGAGTAATCTGATCCTCTATTGGACTAAAATTCTTGAGAAATACCGTTTTGTCGTCGTACGTGAATAATTTATGCCGCTTCTCAGTTAAATACCGAAGAAGACGTTTGCGATCGTCAAAGGATCCCGGCATAACGCAGCAGTCACTCTTCCTGGCAATCTGAAATGAAACCTTGATCCCCTGGAGGTTACTCAAAATCTCATTCCTAAAGCCAGAAAACTCGGCAACAGATACCACAATTGGCGGAATCCTTTGCTTTTTCGCATGGATCGAATCACCTGGGCTAGAGGTAGATTCGATTTGCTCAATTTCGTCATGAATCAAATCAAACTGATTGCTCAGTTCGATAGGAGAAGAATTATTTTGAATGTTAGAGTTAGAAGGAATATCTGAAGTCTCCAGCTTCCTTCTATTTTTTCCGCGCTTTGGCAGGACGGTCTTGAAACCTTGTGTCTTAGAAGGAAGTGGAGAATTCAGCGACTCCCTCTTTCTCTTGTTTTTATTAATGCTCATTGCTGAGCGTGGAGACGTGACCTTCTAAATAATAGGTTTTTTTTTCCCAGAACGGTGTCCCTGTGGTAATCCTACCACGCTTGTCGGAATTTTACCTCCGCAAACGGGTCCAACGTAAAACGATGGGACGGTTCCTTGCAAAGATCGTGACGGGATCAGTAGGTACAAATAGCGCTGAAAAGCACTGTTGAAATTAAAATAGCTTCGGGTAGTAGAAAAATATATTAAGCTCTTTTAGTGGAATGTATTCAACCGTCTAAGACGAATTAAGTACTATCCATTTAATTCCACCAGTTAATTTTCGTAATCTTTGCAGATACTGAGACACTGAAGACGACCACACAGTTGTGGTCGAAATACGTATCTGCAAAGATTACGAAAATTAACTGGTGGAATTAAATGGACAGTACTTAATTCGTCTTAGACGGTTCGGGTAGTATTAAAAACTTCCTTCCGCAAAGAGAGAAAAGCTCAGCACGAAAGCACGATGCGGTCTGATACATATTCCATGTTTCATTCCATCCGCCCAATATTTCAATCTCTATGGGTTTTGTAGAGAAGTGTGAGCAGTATTCATAATATGAATTGTAATATAGGGTAAAATGCCCAATAGTGGACCCCCTAGTAGCGAAATTTTGCTCTTCCTGGCATAAGGAGTGGAAATTTTCAAAATATTAATTTTGCGTGTTATCTAATATCAAGCTCTGCATCTCCTCTTCACGATACATACATAAAACACTCAAATACACGACGTTATTAATTGAAATTAACATTGTAAAGTCGGACTAAATATGCCCTATAGTAGACCCCCTGGGGGTTCATAATAGGAAATTGCTTTCCTATAGCCGACACTTCATTTGATTTCCATGTTTCGTTTCGGGACGTTCTTCTTCCCTATTATGGACCCCCCAAAATATTCCTATAATGGACACTCCTGTGTTTAATTTTTATAGAATTGTAAAAAATCAACTAGTTTTACTTTCCATAGCATTTTCAATGCATGTAATCAAATCATAGGATTGTAAGGTAGGTTCTCCCGATGGAATTTCATAGCAAAATGTTTCCATTGTGCTGTAATAATGAAAAAATGTCTGGAGGGTCCACTATTGGTTGGGGGTCCACTATTGGGCACTTTACCCTATTTCAGCAATGTTATAACTGGAAATAATTTAAATACTTTCCTACGCCCCGCATAATAAAAAACATGTTATATGGTCAGAATCATTATTACGATGTAAGATATAGCTTCACAGTTTACGTTGCGGTTATCGAATACTTTTCGATCGATTCAACCATAACTGCTCGACATCATCACTAAATGTCAACATATAACATGCTGTCTCTAAAATGTTCTTTATTTCCTGCATTATATGTCAACATTTTATCATACTGTTGAGTGAAAATTTTGCACGCGAAAACAGACGATTTTTTATGGTGACATAACTTAACAACCCATTCAACATATTGTTATTTGTCAAATAACCGTACCACAAACTGTTAAAACTTTATATGAGATTGTTCATTTACAGTTGTCAACAGTAAAGGATACTGTTGTCGACCGCACGGGAAAATATCCATGTACAGTTTGTAATTATGCGGGACTTAATAAAGTTGTGAGTCACTAATTCTATCTTATTTTAGTAGTGTAGGGATGTTGCATGTTCAGTTATATAGATCATATCACTTAGCAAGGTGAAGCAAGATCTATGTAACTTTTACCCTTACCATTCCTCTCCAACAAAGCGCAACTCATGTGATAATCGTGTAGATCCGGAGGTATACAGAGTCTCTAGAACCAACGAATGTCAGACAACCATTCTTTTCATTCCCCGATGACCATAAGAACGTGACCGGTGCCGTTAAAAATAAAACTCTTACATTGCGCACATTGATGATAAGAAGCCGTGTAGGCCTGCATAATATTTAATCTCCTCATTTAGTTTAATGGAAAAAGCGGGGAAAAAGCTGCACATAATAGTGGCGTCACCAAAAGAGCTTAACGAACAATCTAAGGCTCAAGGCTATTGTATGAGAGTACCTACAATCACTTACATCTTTACTACTACGGGCAATAAATTAAGACTAATCATTACCCTCTTAAGTGCAAGCGAGAAACTTTAGAACTTTTTTATAATTAATAAAAAAATCCAGATTATTCTATTCGTGATATCCACCAACTGCTCACGAGTGCGGATCTATCAAGCGCAGTGTTTTATGATCTACATCACAAAATTTTTAAAAGCGCTTCTTAGCGTGTATGCGGCTTTCTTCTCGGCAGCGCGAAGCGCCAAAAGCCGGGAGAGTGCCGGTGAGCGGAAAAGCCGAAGCAGGAGTTGGATACGCGACAAAGGAGGATGGATCGCCCAGTTCGATAGCGCACTTAGCACATGAGAGGATAGCATGGTTTTTCCGCTTTGATAGGAGGAAGCGGCAGACACTTTTCTCTCTGTTCACATTTTTGTTTTGCAGCATAATATAGTTGGGAGACCTAGCATAGAATGGCTACTAGGGATTGGTTGGACCCACCTGAGGGAAAAATGAACGTCTCGATTATATAAACATAGTTATCTAAAATTTACAATAGAAAATAATTTGTTCATATGACTTCTTTCTTTATTTTGATTTAACAATTTTTACAAATGTTCAAGATTACTTTTGCTAGACAACACTTGTTCACTTGTCATAAGGAAAGTTGAATCAATTCAATTTATTCCTACCACTTGATTGCAACTTTATAAAGATGTTGTGTTTTGTAATTGACTAACCAACGCATTTCATACCTACTATTTATACTAAGGCTAAGTATCACAGACAGCCTTAACTATCGTTTTTCCTAAATAAGTTTAATTACGTTGCTACTTAGGTAGACTCACTGGTTTTTATTCAATAGCGGTGTCTGTATCTGTTTTTTAAATCATCAAGCTCTCAATGATTCTCATGAGTTGAATTCAAAATATAAGTCAGAGGCTAACTTTTCATGGCCTACGCCTTTTTCGCCTCATTAAAAAAGTGTAAGATACTAAGACAAATGTTATATTAAACTCTTACAATTCTGCATTTGGTTTTGAAAATTGTCATATGTCAAGATTTTTTTATACAGAATTTTGAAAAACTGCTGTTTGATTGTAGTAATGAATTTAGGATTTATCAATTAATTTATTGATTCCATTAGCTACTCGAAAAACTATTTAATAACAAAATTGTACGAACCTGTTATTTTGAGCACGTTATGAATTTCGAAAATACCTACATTAGAAATAGCTCACTGGGTGCACTTTGAACCCACCTTCCCTCAAAATTCTCTTTGCTTTAATTACGGACTGACCTTTGGACCGAGCTCTACGCAATGGGAATCGCTTCGGAGCACCTGCATTTCTGATGTGGCATAAACACGATGAACGAAAACATTGGAACGATTATGAAGAGGCATTGAATGTAGCATTTGAAAGAACGATCCTGAAAAATTCCATCGCTGTCTGTTTTTTATGCTTGGTTCGTTTTTCTGGAATTGTTTTCGGCATTGTCTTCCATGCTGCTGGGTTTATGTTTACGAGTAGGTTTCTTCCCTTTGCAACTTATTCTTCATATTAGACGTGTTTCAGACTTTGTTTTGATCGGTAGCCAGATGATCGATAAACAGGTTTTCAGTTCATGCTTTTCTTTCTTTTCTATACAGCTCTTCTATACATTGTTCTGTATTCACATTTCTTCTTTGAACTTGTTTGTTTTGAACAAAAGTAGGGAGAAGGACCCCTATTCTCGTCCCCAACGTATTTTTTCCGGCCACATACCAATCTAATGGCTTGAATTTCTGCACATCACAAGAAGCCTACAGATACTAGCCATGCCTTTATAGTACCAAGTTATTCGGTTGTAAAGCGTCCGAGCTATAAACATTGCATTTACAACTGCTGATTACGATGAATTGGCGTGAATTGACAATGCATGTGGGAACAATATATTTCGCCCGAATAATTTTGTACGATTTTTGGCAAATGAGTAAAATCGCAATCGAGTTTGCTCGCGTGCAAGAGTCCTATGATTTTGGTTTAAAAATGAACATGAGCATAATTAGCCCCTCGTTGTTGTTACTCAATTATTCCTGGATAAGCTATAATTACTAGTAGATAATACTTTGGTTCACTCAAAATTTTAATGTGAGAAAATACTGGTACCGGCCGCATTCAAATGAAGAGAAATTTGTTTTAATTAAACTCGATTGGATAAAAGGCCCTCAAAATAAAAGCAGATCGATATGTTTATCTGGAATGGACTTAATCACGAGCTTCTTCTTTTTCCACGATCCTTCTTCTTATCGGTTGGAAAAGTGAAATTAGCTGCGAGTTGATGAATAATTCAATGAACTCGAGCAGTTTAGTTCACCGGATGTTCATGTTGAGGTTCATTTTTTGCAAACATTACCCGTGCGGTTAGACGTGTGGCTACAAAGCAAGACCATGCTGAGGGTGGCTAGGTTCGATTCCCGGTGCCGGTCTAGGTCTAGGCAATTTTCGGATTGCAAATTGTGTAACTAATGGGGCGATCCCTGCCCAGCACTAATGACCCCCCTTATTCAATAGCCTCAGGGTCGGCGTACGCGCTTGATTATCGCGGCCAAGAAAATACAGGAAGCTTCCACTTGAACACCAAAACCGGATTCTTCAAATTACACACAGGTACCTTTATTACTCCTTCGTATTCCCACTTCCTTAATCTACCTCCTACCTCACTTTTCTAACTCTTCGGTGGGGGGCCCCTTCACGTTCCGCTACTCCAACCGCTTCCTCTACCTCGCTACCGGCTAGCTCCAATTATAGCCCGGGGGACACTACCTCGAGATTTCGATGCTGGCTGGTCTCCTCGAACCCAGTCACGGAATGCCTGCAGCGTTGGTGATATCCACAAAATGGCGGTGTCTGGACAGTTGTGCCACGGACGTACTAGAATGGCAAATCTGGCCCAGAGCGTGTAGGGTCGAACTTTGGACGATAGCGGTCCACCGCTGCTTGGTTAATGGCTCCAAGAACACTCCACGGCCGAGTTCACGTAGACTGATGTGGGTGCACTAAGGTCTTGCCAAGGGGTCCTATTGGAGGGGGTGTTGGGGTTATTTGTGGCGGTTAGTTATGAGGGACGATCGATGGTCAGGTTTAAACCATACCTGGATATTTCCTCCTATGTCGCGCAATTCACTTTTTCACAGATCTTCGACTTCTTGGTTTTAATTTTCCGGATAGCTAATCGACTCACGTCTTTTTCTAGCAAAAGTTGCAAGCTTATTGCCATTTAGCGATGGTGGTCGTTCGCGCGAAAAGGCTTGGCATTGGGCTTGACCGTTACCTTTTTCCCTCATCACATTTTCGCCCTATCGCTGTTCCGATTACACCACCCACCATGGCCTCCCATGTCCTTGCATACACCTGGTGTTGGGTAGCGGAACTATCCTATTGATTGGGTCAAGTTTCAATGGATCAATAACTTTTAAGGCATATACAACAAAAACCGAATACAAAAACCACGAAAATCTCAACAATCTTGAACAGATCAACACACCACTGGTTACAATTGTCTCGATTTCCCTGGGCATAAATGTATCATCGTGCTAGCCTCATGATATACAAATGCAAAAATGGTAACCTGGCTTAGAAACCTCGCCGTTAATAACTGTGGAAGTGCTTAATGAACACTAAGCTGCGAGGCGGCTCTGTTCCAGTGTGGGGATGTAATGCCAATAAGAAGAAGAAGATTACATTTTTTTGTACGAACCAAACGTGATTAGTTACCAAAACCCCAGATTAATTCACCTAGCGTTGGCAATGCCTTTCTTGATTTAATCTCTTGGTTTTGTCTTAGTGTGATACATATCATAAATAATTGCCTACACTGTGGTTATTGCAGACGCTTTGTAAGCTAAGCAACCAACCAACCATATATGGTTCAACACACAATTCTCTTCATAACTTTTGAACGCAATGACCGATCATGATTATATTAAATAGTGATCAACTAGGGTTTGTCCCCCGTCGAACTTGTTACGAGAAAATCGGATAAGAATTACTAAATGAAAAAGTGGCTAATGTTTTTCAGTTTTCGTGTGCACACACACATACATACGCATACACATACACACGGACAGACAGACATTTGTCCAGCTCAACGAGCTGAGTCGATTGGTTTATAACATCATGGGTCTCTGAGACTTCTATTAAAAGTTCGATTTTGGAGTAAAATGATAGCCTTTCGGTACAACTTTGTTGTACGAGAAAGGCAAAACGTTCCGGTGGGTGATGTAAAGCTAACAAAGAGATATTCCTTGATCCAAGACAGCTTTTTCATTGTTACTGGTTCCATTCATAACAGGATTGATTTAGTTAACAAGACTTGGCTAAATATTTTATCATCGTTTCCCTTAAAATGCACCTAGATGCAGCTGCGAATGAAACCAATATGGTCGAAGCTAGGATGTGGTGAATTTTATTTGCCCAGTCGTAGTTTTAAGACCAATTGTCGCACTAGTGCACTATATCATTATATTGCAAAGCTCCAAACCAAGCATTTTTCGCTGTAGTCAACATAAATTTGACAAAAAAGTCTGGTTCTAGCCCCCACAACTGTAATGTCTTCTCTAAACCCTGTCCACGTTAAATTTCGGACACTTAGACAATGTCTAATTGATTTGTAGTCATTTTATCAATTTGGACAATAATGAAAATATGCTGAAAGTATCACGTAAAGCGAAGAGATTCAGCTATCATGTAAATTGATCTTCTCAGTGGTTTGTGAAAATTTTAAAAAATCGCATTGGATGGTGGGTGTCCGAAATTTAACGTGGACAGGCTTTAGTTAGCCAATCCAGAGATGACGAGTACGATTCTCGGTCCGCACACGGTTCCCTTTGAATGTGAAAAAAAAATTCTGCCCAGAGTAATTGCCGCCATGTAGTCGCATGACATGTCATTACCATTATGTATGAAGTATGCATTAGTCTGTAATCAATAACTATGGAAATGGTAATAAGTCTTAACATTTTCAAAGAGGAGCTGTATTTCATATTTGACATTAGTATAGGGTTAAAAAGCTGTAATAGTACTTTTCATATAAAGATTTCAAAACAAGGAGCTGGTTTCCGCAAGAAATAGATTCGACTGATGTATATTTTTTGCATATGTACTAGAGGAGAAAAGTTTAAGTTATCTGAAGTTTGAGATTTGGTGACAAATACTCAAGTGTATTCTAATTAGAGCGCGCGAAATCGTTTGTGTAGTTTATATACGCGGATGTGTTTGGTGAAAATATGTTTGAATATGTGATAATACCAGTAAAATATGGATCAACAACGAATTGCTCGGAATAGCGCTGGAAGAGTAGTGATTTTTAGTGGACACTAGTTGTGGTCTTTTCTTTCTCAGTTCATTTATCCGGAATTTGATCAATTTGGTGAGATTGTTTCAATATATTTTTATATGATTCCAAAACTAAATACGCGCTGGATTTAGAAATCCGGAAGTTTGTTTATGGATCCATCATCCAATTGATAATGGTAGCATGAACAGGCGGGGCTTATTGCAAGTGAAAGTGACCTCGGACTGGACGTGAGTTACCAGGCACTCTGAAATGGGTCACTGGAGCTGCAGTAGAGCTAACACCTTCTAACTCCCGGGCTAAAGCTGACTTTATTAAAGACAGCTTTCTTCCATAATACCACTGCCGGACAGTGGGGGTTAGATTGAAGATACATACATACATACACATACAAAGATTTCAAAACAAGGAGCTGTCAGAATCATATTCATGTTCGGATCACTTCGCCTCTACCCTCCTACAGTTATCGTTTGTTAACTAGGGCAGAAGCGTGATGTTGAATTGCATACAAACTCGCTGACTAAGACAGAAGACAACGATTAATAAACCTACAAGCCGAAAATTTAAGATTCTCATTCCAAAATAATCCAGATGGTAGATCATCTGCGGAGGTGATATGCTATGGTGCAATGATATGCAACAAGTTTATTCGATCACGGATAAATTGACTTTGGAGTGGAAGCGTAACCACCCATCGCATCGTACAAACCAAAACAACATCATATAGGAGGAGCATCCTCTCTCCACCCAAGAGGCAAAACACCTTCTAGGTCTTTCCTTGTATTAATCGTGGATGATTAGGCCCTAATGTATGTGGGTTAAGTGAAAAAAGTACACAGTTATTGTACCAGAAACTAGGATTTTTCACATTTGAATGATATGAAAAATTAATTAGAAACATGTTAAGTTTTAGCTAAAACTAAATGTCCTAGCGGCATCAACGTACGATGTACCACGCGCCTCCACAGTTCACACGCATCGCGCCAAATACCAAAAAGCAGGGTCTGCAGAAATTGTTCTCAATAGGGTAAAGTGCCCAATAGTGGACCCCCAACCAATAGTGGACCCTTCAGCCATTTTTGCATTATTACAGCACAATGTAAACATTTTGCTATGAAATTCCATCGGGAGAACCTGCCTTACACTCCTATGATTTGACTACATGCATTGGAAATGCGATGGAAAGTAAAATTAGATGATTTTTTACAATTCTATAAAAAATAAACACGAAATAATAGGAAAGAAGAACGTACCGAAACGGAACATAAAAATCAAATGAAGTGTCGACTATAGGGAAGCAATTTCCTATTATGGACCCCCAGGGGGTCTACTATAGGGCAAATTCAGTCAGACTTTAAAATGTTAATTTCAACGAATAACGTCGAGTATTTGAGTGTTTCATGTATGTATCGTAAAGAGGAGATGCAGAACTTGATATTAGATATCACGCAAAATTAATATTTTGAAAATTTCCACTCGTTATGCCAGGAAGAGCAAAATTACGCTACTAGGGGTTGTTGAAGTAAGACAGAAACATTTGATCGAAAGTCTTTTTTTGCTTGAGCATCCCTCTGTTATTATGATTTTCTCTTCTCTCTTTGCTCACTTATGTATCTCCGATCATCTGAGTTTTGTAGGCATATATTGTATGTAAATAGTATATAGAAAGTAGGATAAATAAACAAAAATAGTTAGTTGGAAAAAACCGTCGCGGAGTAAACATCATCGCTCTTTCGTGTCTTAATAAAATTAAGTAGTGTTCGCGAATAAAAGTGTTTCTGTTCTACTGGAAACGAATAGTTTTTTGAAGTGTCCGAAAGAAATCCGCGACGGCGCGAACATTTGGTCCTCCACGATCTGTGTATCTGCATCGGACACTTAGGATCCATAAGAAGGCCCTGCAGAAGAAAGTTCTGTGTATTGCTAGACTGAAAAATTAGACAATAAGTGCGCGAAAGCCATCGGTGAATAATTCGCACGGCTCGGAAGACGAAAAAAAAGTGAAGTGAACTCGATTCTGTTCCACGCCGACGAAAGGAGATATCGTCGCCATCGCAGACTACGACGCAATTCTTCAGCAGCAGTACAACGGTCATTTTGTTCGACGAACCCAAGAACCATCCAGCGCCATTATACGGGATCGCCCCACAAAGGACATTTTGGATTGATTGAAGGGAAGTAGTGCATGTATGAATGGTGTCATCGGCTTGTGGCTAATAAATTGATGATAAAGTGCATGCGAGTTGTGTCCTCATTTGGTGCATTGCCCTGTGGTGTCCTCCCACTAGTATAAGTTGGTCTCGGTAATTCGCTGGATTGTTGGCTGGTTTCTCTTCTCTGGTTGCTTTCCCTTCGCTGCAGTCCTGTTTTGAGCTGTCATTCTGTCTCATAAGATCGCGATTTGTGAAACGTCGAGTCGATCGGGAGTGTTTTTGTTAAAAAGTGTGCAGTGTACAGTGATTGAAATAATTAATTACGATACCGTAGTTAATCCAGTGCTGTGATCAGTTTGGTAGGTGTTTACGCAATGCCAGATTTGCGGGAGTTGTCCAAACGCGAACGACGTTTGCTTTCAACATTGAGCGGTGTAGAGAAATTCGTCACCAATTATGAAACTCCCCGAGACGAAGCGCAAATCGTCGTTCGTTTGCAGATGTTGGAATCAGCATGCAAAGAATTCTACGAAGTGAGGGAGAAAATTGAGCTGCTTCTTGAAACGACGAGTAGTAAATCGGACGATGACGAATCCGCCAAGGTGAAGCAAGAAGAAGAGAACAATCAAGCGTTGACCAGTTTTGAGGATAGGTATTGCTTAGCAAAAGCTAGTCTGTTATCAGTACAATCTGCAACCATTTCTACCACGTCAAAAATGGATCAACTTGGCGATCATTCCGGCGTATCCTACTCAAAAGTGAAGCTGCCAGAGATTCGTCTTCCATCATTCGATGGGAAGATCAAGGAGTGGGTTACATTCCGCGACAGTTTTCGTAGCCTAATTCACGAGAACAAGCAGCTCACCGACGTGGATCGATTTAGCTACTTGAAGTCAGCTTTGTCGGGAGAAGCTATACAGGAAATAGAGTCTGTGGAGTTTTCTGCTGTTAATTATAGCGTAGCATGGGAAGCGCTGGAGTCCCGCTACGAAAACAAAAAGTTAATTGTGAAGGCACACTTGGATTCCCTCTTCGCGGTTGAAGGTTTGAAACAAGAAAGCTACCAAGGGCTGAACAATCTAGTTGGAGTATACGAAAAAAATCTGCAAATGCTTCAAAAGATCGGCGAACAAACTAGTGGATGGAGTACGATTCTGGCCCACATGGTGTCTTCCCGGCTGGATCCTGCCACATTACGGCAGTGGGAAACGCACCACAACTCCAAAGAGGTACCTACCTACAACAGTCTTATCACCTACTTGCGCAGCTACTGTTCAGTCCTGCAATCCGTTGCTCCAACGAAATCTAACTATTCTGATCAACGTGCACTGAAGCCGTCTGTATGTCACACTGTTGTCAAATCATCGCACAAGTGCCCATTCTGCAACGAAGCGTGGCATTCTGCTTTTGTGTGTAGCACATTTCAACGTTTGATGGTTCCAGAACGTAATGAGGCGGTTTTCAAAGCAAAATTGTGCCGAAATTGCCTGAGCCCTGGCCACTTTGCCAGGAACTGTGAAAGAGGTGTTTGCCGTCACTGTGAACAAAAGCACCACACCCTGCTACATAGCGCTCCTACCAGATCCTCCGTTTCACAATCGCAAACAAATCCTCCGATTCAAAACAATCGACAGCCACAATCCAATTCACCAAACCCGAACCAACCGACACAAATCGAAAGCACCTCTATGCACACCAATTTGCAAGAACAAAGCACTTTAGACCCAGTCACAAATACAGCCACAAGTCAGACACACGTTGCACTCCCAATCACACCCACACACAACATCCTACTTTCAACCGCCCTCGTCAATGTTAAAGATCGGTATGGTAATACCATGCTGGCACGAGCTCTGCTGGATTCATGTTCTCAGCACTGCTTGATGACGAAGGAATTTTCTAGCCGACTAAGATTCCACGAAGTTCCATCATATCTATCCGTTCAAGGTATCGGACTATCTGCAAGTACTTCTACCAGATTAGTCAGTGCGGTAGTTAGTTCAAGAAATGATCGCATTTCATCATTCGCACAAGAGATGCATTTTCATGTCCTTCCACGATTAACGGTTTCACTACCGACGGCAAGGTGCGATCCTGGGGAATGGAAGCTTCCAGAGTCATCACTCTGGGCTGATCCTCGGTTTTATGAGCCAGGTCCAGTAGATATCATTATCGGTGCGGAATTCTACATGGATCTCTTGGTGAACGAGCAACGCAAGGCAACTGTAGGGGGTCCCACGCTTCAAAACACTGAACTGGGATGGATCGTCTCCGGAAAGGTTCCGGATAGTACTCTCAGTGAATCACAATCGCTTATCGTCGTCTGTTCCACTTCCGACCTTCAAGATCAACTTGCCAAGTTCTGGGAGCTGGAAACATGTCGTAGCCAGAGTACACTCTCTGTTGAGGAGTCAACCTGTGAGGAGCATTTTGATCGGACAACGATCAGAGACGAGACGGGGAGATTCATCGTTACGCTGCCAAAGAAAAACATGATACTTGGCCAGTTGGGCCATTCAGAAACCACTGCGATTAAACGACTGATAGGCATGGAACGTCGTTTCTGCGGAAATCCAGAGCTAAAGAAGATGTATACCGAGTTTATCCAAGAATATCTTGAGCTTGGACATATGAAGGAAGCTGCGGAGGAAGCAAAAGACGCTGTCACAAGATATTACCTTCCGCATCATGCTGTTTTCAAACCAGAAAGCACAACCACGAAGCTACGTGTAGTCTTCGATGCTTCTTGTCCAACTTCAACAGGAATTTCATTGAATGATGCTCTTCTGGTGGGTCCTGTCTTGCAGGATGATCTGACTAGTATTACTCTTCGCTTTCGCACCCATCGTATTGCTGTGAATGCTGATATCGCCAAGATGTACAGAATGATCGGAGTTCAAAGAGAAGATCATCCATTGCAGAGTATTAAATGGCGAAACGATATTTCTGAACCAATTCGTACGTTTGAGCTGTCAACTGTTACTTACGGAACATCATCAGCTCCGTACTTAGCCACAAAATGCTTGCAACGCCTTGCAGATGATGGGGAATCCACACACCCAATAGCATCCAGAGTGATCAGGAAAGACTTTTATGTCGACGACATGCTTTCCGGCGTAGATACGTTAGCATTAGGTCAGAGGATGGTTCGTGATATCATTGAACTTTCTGAATCAGCAGGATTCTTGCTTCGAAAGTGGAACTCTAACAGTAAAGAACTTCTTGAAGTCGTACCGAAAACTTGAGAGACGATCGCTCGGTGCTGGAGTTAAAAGGGTCCGAAACAACCGTCAAAACTTTAGGATTAGCATGGGAGCCCAGCTCAGATGTCTTTCGTTCTCACATATCCGTCATTCAATTGGGCAACGTCAATCACGAAGCGCGTGGTCGTCTCGGATGTGTCTCGTCTCTTCGACCCACTTGGTCTAGTTGGTCCTGTCATCATTCAAGCCAAGATTTTTATTCAGGATCTGTGGAAGGATAACAGCGACTGGGATGAAACACTCAACCCTGAGCATCAAGCACAATGGCAGGAGTTTCGGAGAAATCTTACAGGACTAGAAAACCTTACAGTTCCTCGGTGGGTGGGAACCGGTGGTAATACCAAGACGGAGCTCCATGGATTCTGCGATGCTTCAAACAAAGCATATGGAGCCTGCTTCTACATTCGAACGATCTCCGAAACGGGGGAGGTGTGTGTGAGGTTATTGACAGCGAAGTCACGTGTTGCTCCTCTGGACAATCCGAAAAAAGGAAACAAGCGACTTTCCACTCCGAGACTAGAGCTTTCATCTGCTGTGTTGCTGGCCCATCTATTCGAGAAAATCACAAACAGTATTGGCATAGAAACGAAGTGCTTCTTTTGGACGGACTCCACGATCGTAAAATGTTGGTTGGCAACATCGCCATCAAGATGGAAGCAATTCATCGCAAATAGAGTTTCGAGATCCAACACATTACCAAGTGTGGTGTCTGGAATCATGTAGCTGGTCTAGAAAATCCTGCGGATATTATTTCTCGTGGTATGATTCCAGCACAATTACAATATGAATCACTATGGTTCAACGGTCCGCACTGGTTAAGTTCAGATGAACATAACTGGCCTTCAGCTCCACAGATTGACGAAGAAGACTTTGATCCTTCAGTTCTTGAAACCAAGAGCATAACAGCTGCTTTACCAACACTTCCTCCCAATGAAATCTTCAGTTTAAAATCGTCGTATACGGAGCTTCTACGACTCACCGCTTGGATTCAAAGGTTTTGCTACAACTCTAAAACGTCGAATCGTAACAACCGTCGTAAAGGTCAACTTACCGTGCATGAATTAGATGAAGCACTGGATTCTCTAGTACGCGTCTCCCAGCTTGAATGTTTCCAACAAGAGGTAGCCGACCTATCAATGGGTAAAGAAATTCGAGAATCATCGAAACTGTCGCCCTTGCACCCGGAGCTTAGGAAAGGCATAATTTGCGTTGGCGGCCGGCTTCGTCACGCTCAAATTGCAACTCGTCGTAAGCACCCGTACATCCTTGATCACCAGCATCCGTTTACGCTCCTCATTATTGCACACTACCACCGGAAGCTATTACATGGTGGACAACAGCTGATGATTTCGGCCATTCGAGAACGTTTCTGGCCTACTAGTATCCGGAATCTGGTACGGAAAGTCATTCACAGATGTATACCTTGCTTCAGGGCGAAACCAAAAGTTCAAGATCAGCTAATGGCAGACCTGCCTCCCGGAGAGAGTGAACCCCTGTTCTCCATTTCAAAGGGTAGGCGTTGATTATTGCGGCCCATTCCAGATCGCCTATCCACAACGTCGTAGTCGTCCTGTAAAAATCTTTATAGCCGTTTACGTATGTCTAGTGACCAAAGCAGTGCACCTAGAACTAGCGTCTGACCTTTCCGCACAAGCTTTTATTGCCACCTTGAAACGCTTCTCTTCTCGGCGCGGCAAGCCGGAGATTATCATGTGTGACAATGGAACTAACTTTGTCGGTGCAAGACGACAGTTAGAACATTTGCGTCACTTGTTCAACAACCAGCAGTTTCAACAATACGTAATCAGGCATTCTGCAGATGAAGAGATCCAGTTTAGATTTATCCCAGCTCGTTCGCCAAATTTCGGTGGACTTTGGGAATCTGCAGTCAAGTCGTTTAAACTACTTTTCAAGAGAACGATTGGCTCGCACACCCTACTATACGATGAGATGCTAACAGTCCTAACGCAAATGGAAGCAGTAATGAATTCTCGGCCCCTTACACCGCTTAGTAATGACCCGGACGATTATGAAGCTTTGACCCCCGGACATTTTTTAATTCAGCGACCTCTGACAGCAATTCCAGAGCCCGATTTGGATGGAATCCCAGAGAATAGATTAGCGGCCTACCAAAAGGCTCAACGATATACGCAATTATTATGGAAAAAATGGTCGCAGCTCTACTTGTCAGATTTGCATAATAGGACGAAGTGGACAGTGCGACGAGAGAATATAGCTGTAGGGACGATGGTAGTTTTGAAGGATGAAAAACTTCCCCCTCTATCATGGCTGCTAGGGCGGGTAACCGAGACTTATGCTGGTAAAGACGGAAACATTCGTGTCGTAACCGTCAAAACACGTGATGGTACCTATCGTAGAGCTATCTCGAAGGTCTGCGTGCTACCAATCCGAGATAATGTTATTCTATCTAACGGGAGAGAACTAGGACTCCTCCAACGGCGGAGGTTGAAAGGCCTCCGCACGCCAGTTAAGTCATTGCATTTTATGTTTTTTGTAAAAAGTAACCCGTTCATCTTTCCCCCAGCAACTGTGTCCAAATGTCCCGGAGTTGTCTAAATTGTTGGCTGGCTAGCCATTCCCTTTAATGTCATTCGAGGTCTGTACGGTTACGGTGGTTATTCGAGGTTGCATGAAGTGTCAAACCATTCGATAATGAACGTTCTGCGGCATTTTATGCCAACATTCCCGCACCTTTTGATTAATATGGACTCGTTTGAGGACAATGCTACATCATCGAGTAAGAGCGAACTTCTTCCGTACTGCGCTGCAACTTTGTAGAGAAGCCAAGGTCCTTAAATTCATCGCAGCATCGCCAAAGCAACTATGAGAGGGTCAACGATGCTATCCGGCATCCTCGCAGGCCAAGCAGGCCTGCGATCCAGGCAAGTCATTTCATTATATGGTTAAAAAGGTAAAAAAGCACCCTCTCATATTTTCCAGCGACATAATCGGCATCCTATTGTCGGTCCAGCATATATTACGGAGAAGGTATATCGGAGACTCGAAACATGCGATATTATCAACTGCAAGAAGATGATGTCTCTTGTGATGACCTATATCAGGAACAGATGCCAACCGGCATCCGCGCAGGCCATGGAGGCCTGCGATTCAGGCAAGTCGTTTGTTTTTATGATTATTAAGGTAAAAAAGCACCTGCTCATCTGTTTCAGCATATCATTCTGTACCAGCATCGTTTTCGGGAGTAATTAACTCAGCAGGAGTCAATCGTGAAATTTGTGGTTTTATGGAAGTCGCAAAGTCCACTGCTATCGAGGGCTATCATAAGCATCGTTGTTACCTGAATACCAGCAGCTGTAAAGTCCATTTCAACCAACTCTAAATAGCAGCATCACAGAAAACCCTATCGCCGCAACCGACCAACGACATGTCAACACAGCATCCGAATATGTAGTATGGAACAAGATTTACCGATCAAAACAAACACAGTTCGCATTCGTAGGTAATAAGAAGAAGCAGGAGGACTAGAGTGAGACAATTGTTGAAACCAAATTTCAAGGTGGCCGGCATATGTTGAAGTAAGACAGAAACATTTGATCGAAAGTCTTTTTTTGCTTGAGCATCCCTCTGTTATCATGATTTTCTCTTCTCTCTTTGCTCACTTATGTATCTCCGATCATCTGAGTTTTGTAGGCATATATTGTATGTAAATAGTATATAGAAAGTAGGATAAATAAACAAAAATAGTTAGTTGGAAAAAACCGTCGCGGAGTAAACATCATCGCTCTTTCGTGTCTTAATAAAATTAAGTAGTGTTCGCGAATAAAAGTGTTTCTGTTCTACTGGAAACGAATAGTTTTTTGAAGTGTCCGAAAGAAATCCGCGACGGCGCGAACAGGGGTCCACTATTGGGTATTTTACCCTAGATAACGAACAACGATAAAAGAGAGGCAAAAGCTGTTCCGAATCATAACAAGCCATGATAACAAATTTATCAAACTTGTATACAAGTGATTCTCGCTTTGTTTTCGCTCATTTCGTGTTGGTTACTGCACAGCTGTGTAGAACAAGTTGAAATGCATCATCAGAGCTAGTGCTCCCCGAATTTGGAGCTTTCTAAAAGAAATTTATCATGGGGTATAGCCACCCGAATCAGTTCTCTATCATGACAGCTTGCGAAAAAAGTCTCTCACGGTATGCTACATATCGTATATGTATACAGAGATGATAAGTGAGAGACTTGTTCATTCTCTTAGGATTCAATCCCTGCCAAAAAGTGATTTACTGACGCGCGATCCAATTTTTACTTAGCTAAAAGTCAGCTAAAAAGTGTTTTAACTGAATACATTTTTCATCGTCATGACTTTTTTTTTAACTTCTCAATATTATCAATATGACATCAGCTGACTATGTTCGAATCGAAAATCACTTATACGCACCAAAGACGTCATTACTAATCATAAATCTAGAGATTTTCCTAGCATGCTCATTTCAATAATAATTAAATAAATATTCACGAGACCGCTACACAAACAGTACCTAGGTGCTACACAGAAAGACTGTAATCAGCCAATTTCATTTCAGCAGCTGATAATAATCTAGTTTATACATCTTTGTTTACTCTCTCAATCACGAAAATACCTAAAGATTATAGTCATCGATTGATAGCAAGTAGGTTATTGCTATTTCAAATCATTCACGTTTTGCGTCCACAGAATTGTTTATACAAAATCTTCTTACTTCGCCACTACATTTCCAATAGAACTTAGTTTTCCTTCAACGTACATCTAACAATTCTCCAACTAAATATTACGTAATTTTCTACTACCATAGTTTTGATGAGCTTTTTTTCTCTTCGAAAGGCAAAAAGAAATTTTGTAATGCACTACTGGTTTCAGCAAACGCTTAGTATCAAGATGACCTATCAAGTTTACACTAAGTAAGACCTGTCGCAGAATCCAGGCAAGGACATAACATACTATCAATCGCGGTTCATCTTTGTTTTGATGAGACTGTAATGCTATTTTAAAACGAAATGTAGAAAGTGTTACTGTAGGGTTGAGAAACGTGATCTCAATTATCTCCTCGCCAAAGAAGAATGTTTT
The DNA here is from genome assembly GCF_024139115.2 of Armigeres subalbatus. Lineage (NCBI taxonomy): Eukaryota > Metazoa > Arthropoda > Insecta > Diptera > Culicidae > Armigeres > Armigeres subalbatus. The sequence goes on from NW_026943133.1 coordinate 172,355, forward strand.
TTAACCAGGCGTAATAATATTGAAATCTGGAAATCATTGGAATTGTTTGTTATGCAACGTTGTTTTCAATTCGATATTAGCAGTTGTCACGCGAACCCGAAATCTGGGTAACTGGGACTTTAGCATTTTTGGACTTAGCAACATGGCGTCGACATAGAATACCGCCGTAATATATGTAACGATTTACGAAGAATGTTTCAAGAAAAATGTGAGAATGGTGAAGTATACCATCCCGATCAAGAATGCATAACAAAATTATAACAAGGGGACTTATTTATTTCAGAAAAATAATGTAACAAAATGTGTTATAAAATTGGCTGGTTAGTTGTTAAAATAACAAAAATTATATCAAAATTCTCTCTAGCCGTAACATAATTATATCAGAGGTTGTTACCTTCATTTCAACATTATATCAACCGTTGATATGATTATGAGGTACAAAAATCTACTTTCATGGTAATTGCCTACATCACGTATAAAAATGTGGTACGCTACAGCGCCGGATTTCCATCCATAATGTAGGCAATAAATTTTGTACTAGCTATTACCATCGAACATTGATTCAAGTTATACTGGAGGTGATTATCTCCGCTTTTTTTCCAATATCAAAAAATGTAGGCAATTATTTTGTGTAAATATACACACATAACTAGTGTTGTTATAATTTTGATATGAAATAAAACTGGCCGGAGACACATTTTTATCGAATTATCTAATTATAACACACGTTGTTTTAAATAACAACCATTGATAGAATTGAGTTACAATTTTGTTATGTATTCCTGATCGGGATGGTAGACAAATAATGTACGTTGAGAAACTTGTTTTATGTACCTAACTGTTTTCTTGCAAATAACAACTTCCTGGATCTAAAAGGGCTGGGTATCCGATCAGTGTTGCCACTTATTTTTCGAACCTCATCTTCATTTTCAGGCGTAAAAATCTTTTTCATCTTTATTTGTGAGCAAAAAATCTTGAAAAAAATCTTATGTACTTAAGGCTGAAGCGCATGCCATCGTTTGTCATTTCGCCCGTCAAATTTGAAATTTTTCCCGTGGATAAACTGCCAAATTCGACGGGTTGATTGGCGAACGGGTCTTTGTGCTCCAGGCTTAAACTTGAATAGGTGCTTAATAGCGGAAATATTTACTTTTTTTAAATATACAAATGTTTTTAAATCTGTTGGGTTTTTTAGAAGCAGGTAGATATTTGTAATGAGAGTATATTTTGAAACGAGTTTCGAGGTATTTTTGTACCATCCCATTTATTGCAAAAACAAGGTGATCAAAAGTTATAAACCTTTCAGGTTTGTAGTGTGAATATTTTGACTTTTTGCATTTTTGCAGTTACAGCCATCTTTGCAACTCCTTTCTTTTCAACATGACATTTTTTAACGCACAATAGCATTAATCGTGCTGGTATACCATATATATATTCAGTCGGTTACTAACCAAAGTTTTAATAAAGTTTTTCGGCCAAAACAGCCTTTTGACAGCTGCTGCCGAATGAGGGATGAGATGAAAAATGTTGATGAACTTTCTTAATAATGGAAATGCCAGCTTTCCTTCTCGCCGTTTACCGCTCAGCGATGCCTCCCAACTTTTCGTCGTATCGGCTTGCTCATCGATCTGATTTTGCAAAGATTTGCACCCCTCAGCTCCCGCAAAAGTTTGTAAACTTCTCCAGGATCGAACTGAGACTGGTAATGTTCTCCAAATTCTTTGGATTGATGAGTCAAGCTGTCTTAAGAACGGGAGCAGGACCAGCTCCACATAGAAATTACATGCGAGAGAATAGAAAGTTTCCTTCAGCGGTTAATCAAGATGTCCTGCCAGATTATATGCCGCTAGCCCTACGTAGGTCTTCATTTTCTCGCGAAGATGTTGTTCAATGTTTTGAAAGCCATTTGTCTATGATATTTTTAAGAAATTCATCTTTCTAGATGTTGGAAAGGATAATCAGATAAAGCGATTTAATTTCATTGTACATGTTCGTATACTCAGGGCTTTCCGATTGGAAAATACGATTGACTAAATTAACAAGCAGTAGTTCATCCCGAGTAGAAGAAAATACATAGCTGAATAATATCAAATGTTGATAAGATAGTCAAATGAGATATAAACATGATTGATATAAAAGATAAAAGATCAAACGACAATATCAATATTCCGCATTAAAATATCATGTGGAGATCAATTTATGCTATTTATAATAAGAGATCAGTATCATGTGCCATTAGTTTGTTCTTATCCATAGCATATCTTGATATTTAAATGATATTTCGGTGCAAATTTTTGATATTGTTGCCTGTTCTTTTATCTCTTATATCAATCAAGTCTATATCATGTTTTTTTATTCTGTTCATGACTTCTACCCGGGATGGGATCGTTGAGGTGACGAAGTTTAATAATGGGCAGTTTAATAATTGTCACAGTTCGAATAGAACGTAAAGTACATGATTAGCTTTGAAAAACGATCAACATTCCGTTTGACTACTGAGTCAAGCAATAGCCATCTGGTAGCTGACGGACTTTACTGAGTGAAAACTGCCTTATCGGTCATGATATCGGATCAAAGTATCGGCCAAAAATGAGAAAAAAACAGAACACTAAATTTCAAAATGCACAAAAATCTTGAAAAATCTTATTTCTTCGAAAAAATCTTTAATCTTTATATAAAGATATCTTTATCAAAAAATATTAAAAAATCTTTATAAATAAGATAAATCTTTATATGTGGCAACACTGTATCCGATACCCAGTTATTTCGCTAGTTCGGTTACCCAGATTTGAGTAAAGGGTCTCTTGCCCATTTTAGAGTAATCACGGTTCTGCTGAATCTGGGTCACTGTTTTTTGTCAGCAGGGTCACTGGGAAACTGTTTTTTGTCAGCAAGTGTGCGTTACTTTTCTATTGCGGAGATGCGACCTTGATATTTTTGCTTTCTTTTGATGCTTTGCACAACTTTTTTTTTTTTTGGGCAAGTTTTAGAACAAAGTAAGTAGGGGAAAAGAATGGTGGAAATACTAATAGTATTAATTGTGTGCTCATTTTTGGTATTAGAACAAAAGGTATTTTATTTTTGATTTAAAAGATTAAAAATAGGAATTTGTCTGAAAGAAACGGGTTCTATGTTATACTATTTTGTATTCCCGTTTAGTGCGAATGAAATTACACTGATTCGCACACTTGCTGGAACTTCGAAAACTGAGGACAAACGACAGTGGAGATGTAACTTATTACCTACCCGCTGGATTGGTGGTTCTGGCGAAGGACATTTGATTCACTCGCTGGATTAACGTTAATTCGATGGTGCTGGAAGCAACGGACGGAAAACGACACAGTAAGAAATCGACGCTGATTTCGATGTTGCGAGACGCCCATTACCGATGCCATTCCGACGCTGGTGAGTGTAAAGCGCTGTTGCTGGAACCAGGGTGAGTCATTAAAAGCTGTCTCTTTTGTCTCGGATTAACACTGCCACATTGTTTTCTTCCTTTTTCATTTTTTTTTATTTTTTTGTCGAAATTTAAAACAATAACTTGTTGTGATAGGATCTAAAAGTGATTTGAATACGTACCTACAATGTCGTTATCGTTTACCACCACGATTGAGCCTTTTCGTAAAGGCACTTCTTTCTTATGGGTAGAGACTGAATTTTTATTTCTCGCCAATAAGATTATATAAGTTGATTAGAAAATTCACTTTATCACAATGAATGGTTTATTGATTCTGAGTTGCGGAAATTATATTTTCCTACCGGATATTTGCTTGAAGTTCTGTCGCATGTCAACAAATTAATTATAATCAACGTATGCAGGATTTGGATGAATATGTTGAAGATGTTTTGCTTGCTTTGAAAATTTAGGCGATTTTCTCCATACGGAGAATTCAAAGACACTGCGATTAGAGATAAGTTGCTTGCTCGAGGGATGTAGGTTTGAAACAACGTACTTTAAGTGATCCAGATCAAGCATTAGAAACTGCTGAAAAAATAATTTAAACCTGAGAAGCTGCGAAGAGCAATGTACAAACCCTCTCTTCACACGTTGGTTCTGATTTTCAACGTAATGAAGAAACCCAAGTAACAATTTGGATGATTGGAAGACTTATCACAGTGCTCATATTTTATGGTGGTTTTATAGAGGCATGCCAAAATGCTTATTGTTTTATAACGGTTTTATATAGTCGTCATTTTAGTTGGTCCGCAAGTGTACTATAATAGAACTCTTTTATTCCAACCAGTATAAAACTTACGTTTGCAAGTTTTATTATGGGTTCTGAGCTGGTTCTGTATTTCATTTTTTCATTTCATTTATTTAGTCAACATCTATACAGATAACACTTAATCAACAATTTGACGCCACAATACACGATTCGAGGCCGCATCTCTCCATCCATCTTACAACTATAAAATAAAACAAGCAGCAACTTTTAAGTTGGTTCTATTCAGGACTTATATAAGCTTTCAAGTTTTATGAATTTCAGTTTAAAACCTTTATATAATTGTTACTCTCAGATAGGTTTTGATCAAGAAGTCTAAGTTTCATAATTTATTTCTACCATTTTCTACTGTTTAATTCGAAGTTTGAACTTTGTTTGTTTTGAATTTTGTCTCAGTCATAATCACAGTAAACTTAGAAAAAATGAGTGCTTGGAAATTGTTTAAGGCTAGTGGATCCTACAGGAGAAAAGTTAGAGAAAATTTGCGGCAAATCCATCAATCATTGTTACAGAGCGATTTCGTTTCTACAGTACGAGAGCATTCTAGTGTGATTCTCGAGCTTCCTCCTTCGGATCAGTCGGGCAATGATCAATTGGAATATGATACAATGGAAGCAGGTATGCCCGAGATAATTGATGATGCTGACAACACACCTTCGGAATATTTTTGCGAATCCGATGTGGATAGTGATACTGGTTTCAATGAGATCGACGACAATATAAACCTAGTTGAGTATCTAAGACGCTGGGCCCTGTCCTTCAACATAAGACATATTGCAGTTAAGGAGCTACTAAAAATACTGAACCGGCGACTATCTAAATCTCTTCCGCAAGATCCACGAACTCTCCTTAAAACAACGCAACGCTAATTCCGGTGGAGATGGACATTATTGGCATCACGGATTTAAGTCTTGCATTGAAAAAGTTTTCAGCGAGATTAAGGAACCAGTGAACATATCAATAAAGATTAACATGGATGGACTTCCTGTCTACAAAAGTTCCAAGGACGAGTTTTGGTCAATCCTTTTCAATATTGATGAGTTTCCCTACATCAAACCAATGGTGATAGGCATCTATAGCGGAAAGCATAAGCCCACGGATTTAACAGCTTTCCTGGACCCGTTTGTCAACGAAATGATAGACGTCTGTAAAGACGGAATTATGATCAACGGATTCATAATCACTGTTTCCATCCGCTGCTTTGTATGTGATTCGCCAGCTAGAGCATTTATCAAAGGTTGCATATTGTATGGCTTATTTATGTTTACAGGTGTGGCAAACTTCAATGCTCAGAATGGATGCCAGAAATGCGTTTCCCGGGGAGAATATTCACATGTTTCACATACTAATTTCTACCCACAAAGCAGTTGCCCAACCCGAACTGATGAAGGGTTTCGGAACAAGGGCTATGGATCGCACCATAAAAGCGATTCACCGTTGCTGAGACTTCCAATCGACATGATTAAGGATTTCCCTGTAGGCGATTCACTTCATCTGATCGATCTGGGTATCATGAAGAAACTCCTTCTTGGATGGCGTGATGGAAGCGTCGGATCATACAGAACCAAGTGGCCTGCTAGCATTTCAACCGACATTTCGATGAAATTGTTACGGCTCAGAATGCCTCTAGAGATACACAGATCAAGCGAGGCCTAGACTGTCTTTCACATTGGAAAGGTTCAAAGTTTCATACATTTCTACATTATGCATCCATCGTCATCTTGAAACCTGTTTTGCCTCCGCATGTCTATAAACATTTTTTAGTATTCTTTTGTGCTATTAAAATTTGTTCGTCAGATATGTATTCTTCTATGCTCGAGTTGGCTCACCATTTGTTAACACACTTTGTTGACATGTTCAAAAGCATCTACGGTGAAGATTACGTAACTAGTAATTTTCATAACTTGATGCATTTGATCGAAGATGTTAAACGATTCGGCCCATTGCATAAGTATAATGCATATCCTTTCGAAAGTAAACTATTTGAGATACAGATCGCCAAACGTCTAAGTGAATTGAATCAGGTAACTAGAAATGCAAATTACAAACCAAAAACTAAACACCCAGTTTAAAAAAATAAAATATCGATGAGTACCAGTAATCAAAATTTTATGAATAAACCGAACAAATTGTTTTCCAAAGTCGAATTTGAAAATTTTACGTTGACGACAGATTCATCTAACAAATGGTTTTTGACCAATGATAATAGAATTGTAGCTTTGGATTGCGCTATAGAGCAAGATGGTGTTATAAAATTGTCAGGTAGCAAGTTGAACGACATGCAATTATTTTTCGAGACTCCGATAAGATCTAATGTGCTTCATTTTTATCAATCTAATGGGAAAATCAATCATAAAGCTTTGTATGATCTTACACAAATTAAGTGCAAGATGTTTAGCATTCCGCTTATAGATTCCAGTAGTGTAGGGGAGACTGGGTAGACTTGATCCCCTTTTCTGATTTCCGATGTATCACAGCCAAAAATAAATAAACATACGCGATTTCCACACAGACTCTTTAAGAAATATAGTATTTAACTTTACTGATGTATGACAGTCCTTAAATTATTGTTGTTATTGATACACAATCAATTTTTTAGAGTGCTGTCAAAAATCTACTTTTTTTCTGTCCCCATATTGAGGCAATAACTTCAAATCCAAATATCCTAAAAGTTGACATTTTCATCAGTTCAAATCATTAAGCACATTAATGGCTTTGTGCTGTGAAAAAACGAAAGCCTTGGTCATTCTTATGAAAAGTTATTCAAATTTTGCGTGGCTACTAAAAAAATCTTTGGGAAGGTCAAAACATACAAACCAGAATAAATAAGGTTATCTAGAGGATCTATACTAAAAAATACGCTAGAACTACTATACCTTGTGCAGAATAAATTTTAAGAATAGCTGACGAATACGTTGATAAGCCAATAATGAAATTTTCGTTTGCAGCTTACTTTCTCCCTTGGAATCATCTGAAACATTTTCTCTTGAAATTCCCGTCCAAGAACATTTCGTTAGAAACTGTCGAGTAATAAAATGATCGATAAGACGATAGCAACAATCAATGTCATCCTCCTTTCCATTTGTACCACAGATGTGACTAATTATTTTGACATATTTGGAAAAAACAGTATCGTCCTTCAGGCTCACCTCCAAAGCATCGAGCATCTCAAGTGAATCAACGGGTTTGAAACAGTCCTCTGATTGAGCTGATTCAATATTGTCCATTCTTGTATAAAAATAGTCCATACTTGTTTTTAATTGAGCAAGGCTGTTGATTATTTTTGTCTGATTCTCGACGATGATAACCTGGTTGGTCGCAATATCCTCCAAAGATAGCGGTTGTGAAATCGTGTTCACGACAGACTGGATTGTAACTTCACTTCCACTTGTACCTGCTCCAACATCTTCGTTCATATATACAATACTAGTTGACCCGGCAGACGTTGTCCTGCATAGTAGGCGAGAATGTGCGTTCCGAACTGCCCATGCAAAGTTCGCATAGGAATCACAATTTTAGTTTTTCACGGTTTGCTCAATTTTACTCGTAATTTTCGCATTAGGAAATATCATATAAACCCGTCGGAAACTATAACGAATGTTTCTGCTGAAGAAATGAAAAAAATCCATCCAGCCGTTTTCGAGTTATGCGGATACGAACACAGACCATTTCATTTTTATATATAAGATTGTTGAACGCTCCTTCTCTATGCGTTACTTAATTTATGAATGCTCCCTTATACAGTAAACGAAAGCTGCATATTCTCTAGTTTCTTACCGTGGAATTCTCGGCTCGGTCATTGCTGACACTTCCGGATTGCGAATCTCAGCAGGAACAAATTCGTTGAAGTTCTTCGGAACATGTTAGTAGTAGTAAAATTCTTCTTTATTTCATCATTTTCTGTTCTACAATTATTTTTTACATGTACAGTGCTCGGCCGGCTTGGCCCTCCAACTTCAATTTTAAATTTTCATGTTTATATTGTTATTTAAGTGTTAATATGATATATCATGACGGCATTCGGAACATGTTTTTGTTCATTTGAATTTGAAATGATTTGCTTCCGCTGTTTTTTGGCTGCAGTTGGGGGTTCCTCTGCTTCGGTGTCAGGGAGTGTTTCCATTTTGCGGATCTCGGCTTCAATTTAGTATGGCACTCTCGCTTTTTCACGCAACGCATTTACTGCCACTTGTTTGTAGGCGTAGATGATTCATCCAACATCAATTTGGCAGCGTTCATCGCCTTTGGCCACCATAGAAAACCGTCTTTTTCCCAGTCGGAAGGGACTACGCTGAGGCACAGCTCCCCATCTTCATCGGTCTGTACTTTAAAGGGCATTCTATAAAAAATAATGAGATACAAATAACGTTGTACAATAACAAAAGAAATACTTACTTTTTGAGATTGTTAGCAATTTATAGCATAACTATGCTGTTGATTAAAAAAAGTTTGTTTATTTCTAGCATCGACTTTCTCGTAACTGCAGTCAAAACGTCAAACCTGAATAAAACCAGCAGGCTGCGATTTAGGCCAGCATAAAACTTGCTGGTCATATCATGGACGTATACAAGACGAGATAAAACCTCAGGCTACATAAATTGCTTTGATATAACCAAGTCAGGAGTATGAGTCATATTTCATGCGTATGAAGTTTTATATGAAAAACATGTCGCCACAAACAATAAAAAGGATGAACGACATGTTTAATACCTGGAAAAATGAATTTCTATGGTCGTTTTAGAGGTGTAATGCGACAACCTAATTTTTTTTCTAAACTAGCATAGTACTTTTATAATAAATACAGCTGTTTTTAAGAAGCTTTTCTCCTCAATTTAGTTTAATACGCGGAGAAGCATGGTGTAAAATATTCATATATTGCATAATTAATGAGGCGCACTGATTTTATAGTACTTTTTTATCTTGGTTTCACCATAAATAATTAATGACATGGTTCCAAACATATGTACATGGACTGAAGTTGAACAAATATAAACTTTGAGTTATTTCAACATGGTGGATAATCAGAGATCTAACTTTTTGTTGATGATTGGATTTCATGAATTGCTGAGAGAGAAATATATTTGTTTGGGAAAGATTTAGGAAAAAATAAACAAACGTCAATGCTTGGACGGCTGGAAAAGAGTGCGAATGCTAGTTGTAACAACTTTTGGAAGAGGTTATATCATAGTTTTATAGCGCTCCAACCAAGGACCTTAAAACTTCGTAGTCGGGAGATGGTTTTATGCGGGTGGAGGGCTTTAAGAGGTCGATTAAAATTTTATAAAACGGATGCTCCTGATGTGGGCTGCATATTAGGTTTTACTGGCTGCAATAAAACTGGGCCAACAGGCCGTGACATGGTTATATAGCGATCTCCAGGCGATTGTGAAAACCGTGAAGTCGGCATGGCAGGTTTTGAGACTAGGTTTCGAAGAACGCTATAAAACTTTGATATAACCTGATTTGTTACTTGGGAAGGGACTCCTATGGGTACTGCTTTTCACAGCCTATTGACATCCTATTGTTTAGCCCATCGCCAAATCGTAGCCAGGATGTCCCGGGCTATAATTTTTTTCATACTGCGTTTCAATGATGACAGCGGTCTATGTCTATTGATGATGATGACACCGCGATTGTCACCGGCTCGGCTTTTCATGTCAATCAAGTATATAATAAAACAAGAAGTGACCATCCAGTGAGATTAGGTAGCTATCAAAATAAAAAAAAAAAACAAAATAATCCACCCAGTGGTGATGGTGCCTTTCTCGTGAAACAAATAAAAAGTAACCACATAAAGGCTCCCCCAGACCTAAGCGATTTCATCGCCGCGACGGCGACAACTAGTCGCCGCGATTATATCGTTGGGTCGCTGCAGGCAATGTTCTATTTACGCTTCCATACCAACGGCGACAGAATCGCTGTCGCCAAGCGATAGAATCGCGTCGCGACTGTCGCGTCGCGTGTGTTTGGGGGAACCTTAAGAGAGGTCAAAATTGCGCGGTAGGGAGATAGATTCAGATATTTCCATCAATTCATAATAATGTGCGTTCATTTGAATGCATAGCAGAAGTTTTAAAAAAAATGAATGATTTTTTTTTCCCTTGGGAAAAATGGGGAAAAAATCAATGTTTTTTTTTAATAACTGCAGAACGCAATGGCTGATTTTCAATAGCTGTCCTTATTATTTATGCGCTCATTAGTTTTCATTAGATTTTGGAGTGATCCTATAGCCTTTACGTATACTTAGTATACGCAAAAGGCAAAAAACAGGTACAGGAACAATTTTCAAAAACCAAGGAGTCTAATTGTCTAATTGCGGATAAGAGACGACGTTATATTCCCTATATAGGGAACGTAAGCATATTCTCAAGTCGCACCTGGTTAACTACATTCCTTTAATATTTGTCATGTTTTGCTAAGACGCTAAAGCAATCATATTTTACACGCTTTATTAATTGTTTTTCTCCTAAATCGTACACAGAAGAATAGCCACAGACAAGAAATATTCAAATCTGATCAATTCAAACATACAACATAATAGTTATTTCATACGAAAGCCATACCATTTCATATCCAATGTAAATATTTTTGCCAATTCTTCATAGAAGATTTAATGCTGCTCGAAATGCGTCACACCCAGCTTGAAGATGGAGAGATGAAGATGTTAATGACTTCAACAACACCCATAAATGGATCATCAGATCCTAGGAGAGCTACCGACTGATTATATTGATACTCGTTACCGTGTTGGCACAGCTCGTTGGCAGTGTACTATCATTTTTTGCGAATCACCTAGCATTTCTTCCTTTTTTCAAAACAGCAACTTATATCACTGAGGCTGTCTGACTGATGGTACCTCTGTAGAGTCAACATGTTTATGACCGCCAATAAAGCAAATAAAATCTTCAACGGTGTTCAACGATACGCGGTTCACGCTCCGGTTGCCAGGCCCCATTGCGCTAAACACACAGTGTTAACAATCAATTATCGCACTTGAGGCTCTGAATCTGAATCGATATATCATTTATATTTCTCTATATTTGACTTGCCGAATTTAACACCAAGGCTCACACCCAATTGGACTTCGTTACGTAGAGGTCGACAATGATACATATGGTCGATTGTTTTCCGTTGAAGAAGTTCCACAATTTGTTCTGGCAGAGCAGAAAGATTTTTATTGAAAAGTGTGATTTGTACTACTTCGTAGCGAAATGTCAACGAAGCATCCACTCTGGCCCGGCGTGTTGGTTATAGAGAACCTTGTACTGTGCGTGAACAGGTTTGCGAAAACACAATTAGAAGACGTGTCCCATAAGACTGTCATTAATATTAATCTTTGCCCAGTTCAATGGCGTTTGATAGCGCACAAAACCGGTTCAACTAAAGTCTTCTGGCGATTGGTTGGTGGCGATCATCGTTCTGTATATTCACTTCACCAAATTATCTACACTGTACAATATACGTAAAGATGACCTCCTACACATTTGATTTATCGTCATCATGTGTAGTACAGTAATGTCACGATCGATCCTCATGCCGGAGGTCCTTCTAGGACTATGACACCGTTGCACAATTCGCGCTGGAATGTAAATGTCGAGAAATATCTGGAAAGTAAAACCAGTCGGCCACGCTTACATCACAAACAAGTGGATATTGAATAATTGAACCGCGTGCATTCATTTTTCAAGCCAACCGGCATGTGTTTTTAATTGTTTCATCGTTGTCGCTGTAATTTCATACTCTTTCTCATCTGTTCGATGATTGATTCAAATAAGGGTAATGACGGCTATGGCATATCTCGGTCTATTATTGGCAGGAACTTTTTGTAGATCAGATAGATGGAAAATTGACATTTTAGATTTAAAAAATAATATAACAAATCCGGCTAAAACTATCAACATTTCCCATATGTATGTGCAACATAAGAAGTTTGACGTGTCTTTTTTATTATTGGAAAAATTGTATCACTGTTTGATGCATTGCAAGTAACCAATTTTAATTAGAACAACGCTGCTATAAACTAATCACTAAGAGAATGATGCTGAGGCGCTTTTTCTCGTACGTCACAGATTTGTCATCCAATCAGGTTTATTCCCGTCACTAAAAGTGACTTTCAATAAAAACAAATTTATTACTAACCCCATCATTCCTGCATATGCTTTGAGTCGCAGTGATTCAAATTTTGCTATAACTCAACGATCTCTGCGACGAGTTTTGTTTATTGTTTTGTTTGTATTCATTTTTTGAATACTCTGCGTATCGATGCTGGTTGCAATTCAATTCTCCCAATTTAGCTCAATGATATCGCGTCGAGAATATTAATTGGATTGATAAACCGTTTGGAGCATACGCACGATGTGAAGATTGAACAAATGTACGTATTCCAAGATCATTGTTCGGTGTGTGTGGAAAATGATAGATGCATGAGGGTACGAACAAGATGATGACGTTGGCTGGAAGTAACTTGGCTACTGTGCACTCTGCAGCGTCCATTATGGCACCTACCGAGTTTCCTACATGGAAGCAGACCAAGTCGTTAAATGGTGTAGCGCTAACCAATTTCTTTTTATAAGAGTTTATTCGCCTTCCAAAATGCTTCGTTTGTGAGAATATAATGAAAAGAATAACACTGACATGGCCCCTGCTAAATTTTTAACAGCAAGTCAAATTTTAGTAAAGTTACAAATATGTAGACTGATATGTCTAATCACAAAACTACTTGTGTAATGATGTCCCATGGGGCTTCTCCATCTAACACACAAGCTCGGAAATCTATGAATCGTTCTGTTGGTCTTGTAGACCTCCCAGATCTGAACTCAAGAATAGTTTGGAGTACCGTTGATGCTCTGGTAATACTGCACTTTAATAAAAATAGTTTAATTATGTCCCAAGAAGCATTTCTACCTTCAAATTAGGATTGAGGCCCCATAAAACGCTTTGTTGTTTATTTAGGTCATCGAGTTCTAACCTCAAGGAAGGTTTGGAATCCCTAAAAGATATCAAACAAAAAAATCCCCCATATTTCTCCTTTCTCATGAATTGCATCCGTTTTTGAAGCAGTATGACCAAAATTCATGTTGAAATAAGGGGAAAAGAACCGTATCGAATCGGTTAATGGAATGTTTTCGCTTGTCATTAGAAAAGTTAGTACTATTCCACTCCATACGTATTTCAACCTCAGTAGTAAGGTCGTCTCCAGTGTCTCGTACTTGACATTGATTCGACCCGTCTCATGGTCTTACGACAAGTGGATAAATGAAGTCACAATTTTATTCTGGTCTCTTGATCGAGTGCATGTAACTTTCCATCTATTTGTCCGCTTAAAATAGCATATTTGCGTTTCCAATTTCTACTTCTCCGGTTAGAGCTGATAATTACCATTGTTGTCCACTGGTCTCATCACCTCTTTTATGTGCCAACTTTTGTCATCCTATTATACGTAACAGTTTGAGAGCTTTTATTATTTCTCAGAAAACACTAATATATCAAATAAATAAACTCTGTGAATAATTTTTACATATTATATAGCTCAATTATCGGTGGTCTAAAATTAATCGACTTGAATACACATAACATGGAGCGGTAAGTTTCCATTCATCCAGCAGTTAAAAATAGTACCTATATTTGCATTTCACAGCTATTGAGAGCTGATAGCTATCGTTACTGTTCACTGCTCTCATCACATCGAGTGATTTACTTATAATAGTTTGATCAATGATTAGTACGCTACAGAGATTATTATTGAGAGGGTGTCATATGAAAATAGGAGTAGGTGGGTACTGAAGATCGGGCATTTCATAACGAATTTCTTTTAATATAGCTTAAGCACTTAATCGCAATAGCTATAGATAAATAGTACTACATTGTTCACATTGTTCATTGTTGCGGAGAACAACTATAAAACGAAAAAATGTTAAAAAAGTTAAGTTTGAATTTATGTTTATTCCAAAAATATACAACAAATTACTACTTGTTCTTTGTGTTAATGAATATTTGTCTGTATACATTTCTACCTCTATTTGATTGGTAAAACATTACCATCCTTCTAAATAGATTATCCAATATATGTTGGATTTGTTTTGCCTCTGTTGGTTTTTTTCGAAAATTTCTATTTCCTGTAGCTTAGCGAAATAACGCGCGGCTGCAAATCAGGCTATGCTGCCCATGAAATTGTATGCTTTTGCAGGTGGCGTAAGGCCGAAGTGGCCTGTGCGGTATATAAGAGTCTTCTCCATTCGGCTCGGTCCATGGCTACACGTCGCCAAACACGCAGTCTACGGAGGGTCCGCAAGTCATCTTCCCCCTGATCGATTCTGCTTGCCCGCTGCGCACCTCGCTTTCTTGTGCCCGTCGGATCGTTGTCGAGAACCATTTTCACCGGGTTACTATCCGACATTCTAGCTACGTGCCCGGCCCACCGCAGTCGTCCGATTTTCGCGGTGTGAACGATGGATGGTTCTCCCAGCAGCTCATGCAACTCGTGGTTCATTCGCCTCCTCCACGTACCGTCCGCCATCTGCACCCCACCATAGATGGTACGCAGCACTTTCCTTTCGAAAACTCCAAGTGCGCGTTGGTCCTCCACGAGCATCGTCCAGGTCTCGTGTCCGTAGAGGACTACCGGTCTAATGAGCGTTTTGTAGTCAGTTTGGTACGGCGGCGAACTCTATTCGATCGGAGCGTCTAGCGGAGTCCAAAGTACGTACGATTTCCAGCCACTATGCGTCTCCAAATTTCTCTGCTGGTATCATTTTCGGCAGTCACCAGTGAGCCCAAGTACACAAATTCTTCTACCACCTCGATTTCGTCACCACCGACCGATGCAAACTCGCGGTAGGTGGCTCACATTGTCTTCTCATGAACCTCTTCCTATCATGTACTTCTGTCTTCGACGTGTTGATGACTAGTCCGATCCGCTTGGTTTCCCTCTGCAGTCTGATGTAGGCTTCCTCCATCTTCTCAAAGTTACGTGCCATAATATCTATGTCGTCGGCGAAGCCAAGTAGCTGGACGGACTTATTGAAAATTGTACCACTCGTGTTAATCCCTGCTCTTCGTATTACCCCTTCCAAAGCGATGTTGAAAGCAGACACGAAAGACCATCACCTTGCCGTAACCCTCTGCGGGTTTCGAAGGGACTCGAGAGTGCCCCTGAAACTCGAACTACGCACATCACCCGATCCATCGTCGCTTTGAACAACCGTGTCAGTTTATCCGGAAATCCGTGTTCGTGCATTAGCTGCCATAGCTGGTCCCGATCGATTGTATCATATGTGGCTTTGAAGTCGATGAATAGATGATGTGTGGGCACGTTGTATTCGCGGCATTTCTGCAGTACTTGGCGAATGGCGAACACTTGGTCCGTGGTGGAGCGTTCGCCAATAAAACCCGCCTGGTACTGCCCCACGAACTCCCTTGCAATTGGTGCTAGTCGACGGCATAAAACTTGGGATAGTACCTTGTAGGCGGCGTTCAGCAATGTGATTGCGCGGTAGTTGCTACAATCCAGCTTATCGCCCTTTTTGTAGATGGGACACAAGACACCTTCCATCCACTCCTGCGGCAAAACTTCCTCCTCCCAAATCTTGGTAATGACCCAGTGTAGCGCTCTAGCCAGTGCCTCAACACCGTGTTTAAATAGTTGTCCTGGTAGTTGGTCAACCCCTGGGGCTTTGTTGTTCTTCAGCCGGCCAATCTCCTCCTGGATTTCCTGGAGATCCGGAGCCGGGAGGATTATGTCCTGCGCGCGTTCTCCCAGGTCCATCACCATACCGCCATCTTCGTCTGCCATATCGCCATTCAGGTGTTCTTCGTAATGCTGCCGCCACCTTTGGATCACCTCATGCTCGTTCGTAAGAAGGTTCCCGTTTATGTCCTCACACATATCAGGCTGTGGCACGTAGCCCCTACGTGAACGATTCAACTTCTCATAGAACTTTCGTGTGTTATTAGCGCGGTACAGTTCCTCCGTCTCTTCACGGTCTCGATCTTCCTGCTGGCGCTTTTGCTTCCGGAAAATCGAGTTTTGTCTGTTCCGCGCTCGTTTATATCGTGCCTCGTTCGCCCTCGTGCGGTGTTGCAGCAATCTCGCCCATGCTGTATTCTTCTTTTCTACTAACTGCTCACATTCGCCGTCATACCAGTCGTTTCTCTGATCCGGGGGCACCGTGCCAAGTGCAGCGGTTGCTGTGCTACCAATGGCGGATCGAATATATCTCTAGCCATCTTCAAGAAACGCTGCGCCTAACTGCTCTTCCGTTGGGAGTGCCACTTCCAGCTGCTGTGCGTATTCTTGGGCTAGTCTACCGTCTTGTAGCCGCCCAATGTTAAGCAGCGGCGTCCGACTTCGACGCGTGTTGTACACCGTCGAGAGTTTTGAGCGCAGGCATACTGCAACGAGGTAGTGGTCGGATTCAATATTCGCACTGCGGTAAGTGCAGACGTTCGTGATGTCGGAGAAGAATTTACCGTCGATTAGAACGTGGTCGATTTGGTTTTCGTTTCTTGGCTAGGTGATTTCCATGTGGCCTTGTGGATATTTTTGCGGGGAAAAAAGGTGCTTCGGACTACCATTCTGCGGGAGGCTGCAAAGTTTATGCATCGTTGGCCGTTGTCATTCGATACGGTATGCAGACTATCCGGTACGATAACCGGTCTATACATTTCCTCCCTTCCTACCTGTGCGTTCATGTCACCGATGACGATTTTGACGTCGAGTAATGGGCATCCATCGTATGTCCGCTCCAGATGTGCGTAGAATGCTTCTTTCTCGTCGTCGGTCTCCCTTCGTGTGGGCAGTGCACGTTGATGACGCTATAGTTGAAGAAACGGCCTTTAATCCTCAGCTTGCACATCCTTGCGTTGATAGGCTGCCACCCAATCATGCGTTGGCGCATCTTACCCAGCACTATAAAGGCGGTTCCCAGCTCGTTGGTGGTGCCACAGCTTTGGTAGAAGGTAGCCGCTCGATGCCCGCTTTTTCACACTTTCTGTTCTGTCCAGCAAATCTCCTGCAGCGCTACGACGTCGTTGTTGCGGGGATGTAATTCATCGTAGATCATCCTGTCGCAACCTGCGAAACCTAGCGACTTGCAGTTCCATGTTCCAAGCTTCCAATCGTAATCCTTTATTCGTCGCCTAGGTCTTTGGTGATTATATCGGGTCGCATTATCTCTTATATTGATCGTAACTATTGGTTTTCTAGGCGGCTTATTGGGCTTGCGCAAACCTCCTGTCTCGTCGGAGGGCCGTCGTGTCAGGGCTGTTGAGCGTCCCACCTAACACCAGGATTTGGGCTTGTGCGCTTTGAGCGGCACACGGTCGCTTTGGTGGGGCCTACTTGCGGATACATGCAGCTTTTTATAGGAATTTAACAGGGCCCACTGTCAAACCCCACCACATCCTAGGCAAGCCCCACAACTCGCAGATGGCCTGGGGAGGATAGAATTTGTTTTCATCGGGAAACGTTTCGGAAGCGTTTCCCGATGAAAACAAAACCCATTCTTTCTGTGCGCGTGCAAGAGAAAGATGACTAAACGTCAGCAAGCTCTATTAAAACAAAAACCATCGAAATCGGTTTTGAATGTTTATTAGAATGAGTCATCGAAAGCTTTGAAGTTTAACATTAATCGCTATTGTCGGATGAAACTTAGATGGACGCTCGTTCCTCTTCCCGAAGGACTTGTAATACCAGAATGCAATTGATCACTTTTTGCCTTTCTCGTATACAAAGTATACGTAAAGGCTATATGTTCGCTCCAAAAACAAACTTTTTACAGGAGGCTCGGAGACCCATAGTGTTATATACCGATCGACTCAGCTCGACGAATCGAGGTGATGTTTGTGTGTGTGTGTGTGTGTGTGTGTGTGTGTATGTGTGTGTGTGTGTGTGTGTGTGTGTGTGTGTATTTGTGTGTGTGTGTGTATGTGTGTGTATGTGCGCAAAAAGTCTAGCCAACTTTTGAGGCACTTAGTCCTAACCGATTTGCTCGCAACAAGTTGCATTCGACGCAGAATCCTGTCCCATTATCCTATTGAAAATTGGCCGGATCGGACTATGGGCTCAGAAGTTATGGTCAAAATACTTTTTTTTAGGCAACAACGAGGGGAAAAGTCTAGCCCATTTTTCAGGTACTTACCCTTAACCGATTTGCTCGCAACAAGGTGCAGTCGACGCAAAATTCTGTCCCATTGTTTTCTATTGAAAATTAGCCGGATAGGACTATGGGCTCAGAAGTTATGGTCAAAATACTTTTTTTCATACCAAAAGTGCGTAGAAATTACTCACTCATCCGAAAAAAAACGAGAAAGGCACCATCACCGCTAGGTGGATTAATCTGGGTTTTGTCTTTCTAGTCACGAGGTCAAACCGTTCAGCTGTTTAAAAATCGGTAATAATTATCGAATAAATGAATCAGCTTCGGCAACAAAAGTACGTGCCAACTATAACGATAGAAACCGAATGTATTATGGGTTGCCTGGGAGGCTACTCGGCTCTATATAGATTATTGGCTGATCTAGGTTATGAAAAACACACGATGATTTAAAATTAAGATGATCACACATAGGTATATTGATTTCGAGCGGTAGACTAAAAGGAGACGTTCCTAAAATTCATTTTAAATTAAAACGCGAACAAGAGATAGCAGGGGAATTCACTTGACGTCGTACGTTGCTGCATAGGGGAACTGTTCTGTTTTCCATCTCACTGAACATATATTCATCTCACCGCAAAACAAAGAAATACAGCATCAAACTCGTCGCTTCTTTCTGCTAACAAGTGTGCTCACTGGTGAAAAAAAATCACAAAAATAAGAAAGGGGTCGTTCAAAGATTACGTCCATGGTTTGAGGGGGGGTCCGGATTTTGTTACAGTTTATGAAAGGGGAAGGAGGGGGGTTCGTCTTATGTGATGTCCACCCTCGACAAATTTTTGAAAGCATTTTAGGGACAATTTGCATTTTAAAAACATATTTGAATATGTTATAGTAAGGGACATAACTCACTATGGTATTGTAAAAATAGTGTACGAAAAAGAAAAACTAAAATAATTGCCAAAATAAAAATGACACATGTATGTACAGGGGGAGGGAGGGGGGTCAGTGATTTGTGACAATTTGTGACATGAGGGGGGAGGGTGGTTGAAAATGACGAAAAACGATGGACGTAATTTTTGAACGATCCCAAACAAGCCAAATTTCTTTTCATCGCTTTGTTTTTGATGGGATGGAAATAGGAGCTATGGGATAAAGTGCCGAACCGTTCCCCTATCTGTTTCACAGACGGTATGAAATATTTTTAATATTTCTATAATCAGATACGCAACTGCTTACTTACACTGCTAGGTGAACATCCCTAGTGCATTTCTTAATATATTTCCTGGTATTCACAATTGAAAATGTTTCAACAACAATAAATACAATAATATTCTATTTGATAGTTCGTTCCGATGGTTTTCTACATTCTTAATAACAATTATTAATTAAGTGATAAAAAATTGAGATCTCAAAATCCCATAAGTTAATTGCCATGATCAGTGAGCAACCGGGAATGTCCTAATGTTGGCATTCTACTTTATAAATAAAGAAGAAAACGACAGAAAGGAACTTATCAGATAAACAAAAGTCAATTTGGTTTGAATAAACAACCCTTGTCATCCATCCATTTTACACTATGCAAATATCTTATCTCGTCCAAAATAAAATGAGAAATGTCCATCACCAATCATACGGTCTTGTCTTTTAAATCTTGATGTCTATGACGTAAGAGAAGAACGAAAGTCATTAAAAATAATTACTAAACATTGTAGCATTGAAGGGCGACGAATTATTGGCGTACACTTCTTCTGTTCGAAAGTTCGTTGCCACAAAGTATCGACAAATATTAATATTTTTAATGTTCTTTAGAAGGACTATTTAGTGTTATAGTTGACTACTTGACTGTGATAAAATAATCGTACTTGAATTTTACTTAAAGTTTATGAGTACTCATATGATACGAGTATGTATCGATACTTTTATTTCTTTTAGTATAAGTATTGATACCTTAGTGGTATCGTTTCAACCCTAGCTATCATGATTCATGTCTGGAATTGTAATGTAGATTCATTGCGTTGATTTAAGTCTTCGTATATGTGAACTTTAACTTCTGGAGGTAAGCAAGATAAAATTGGTTCAGCAGAAGCAAACAATTTATCATATATTTCTCAGCCGTCATTTTTTCGACGAAAGTACACAGAAGCAAAAATAATAGCCATTGTTATTTTTAAATAAAAAATAAACTCTGTGAATAAGCTCTACATATTTTATTTAGCTCAATTATTGGGGGGTCTAAAAGTAATCGGTTTGAATACAGATAAGTTTCTATTCATCTAACATTTTTATTTGCACTTCACAAGACACAACTATTGAGAGCTGATAGTTATCTCTACTGTTCACTGCCTCATCCGCTCAAGTAATTGACTCATATTAGTTTGATCAATGATTGTTGCGCATTGTATAACCTCTGTAGTTATTATTGGGAGGGTGCCGTAGATATGAGTATCGAGCTATAAAAGATGAGGCATTCCAGAACGAATTTTCTTTTATGTAGCTCAAGCACTCATATTCCAACTGATAAATAATGCTACATTGTTCAATTGTGAAAAATGTATACATAAATAAGGCACAATTTAGTCGAAATTTAAATTGACATAACATGAGTCATGTTCCCCTATTTCTGTTCCCCGGCGTGTGTTGTTAATTTTGATTCATCCATTTTCATGTGCACATAAAAAGCCGCTCAAAAGCGAGTATTCGGAAAATGGGTCCTGTTGTCATAAATTTGAATTAACACAATTTTTGCCAGAAAGTCACACATTTTCATATATTTTTAAATATTGTCATGCATTCCCAAATATTTTCATTCGCATTAATTTGCAAGTATATTCCTATACTGCCATATGAATACCGAAATGTTTTCTAATACTTATTCAGACTGACATATTGTTCCGTATGATTTCTTACATTTTCAGAGATTTTCATAATTTCATGTATTTTAAGCAAAGTCATGCAAATTAGATAAAATTTGCCCATCTTAACCTTTTTGTCTAATTCTAACATAATAGTTTTTTTAAACGTCCGGAATCCAGTGATCTGGAAGCCCACGATCGTGTGCAATTATGAAGGTGTGTACTCTTTCTCAACACCATAAAGATAATTAAAATAACATCATAAACCAAACGTGAAATGCGTTTCACGTTTCCTTAATGTTTATGCAAACTCATGCTTGTTTTTCCATCTTAACCTTCACATTGGGCCACGCCGTAAAATTAGGAAGAAAAAATTATTTTCACCATAATGATATATTTTAGGATCAAAGTTTCTTCAGCAAAGTCAAAGCTTATTATTTAAGCTTTATTTTGAAGTTTGTTGCAATAGGGTGGCCCCACTACATTTTGAGATAAAATTTTTAACTTCTATATTTCTAATTTTAGCATTGTACGATGTTCTAGAAAGTTGTTCCTTATTTAATTTTGAGGCACTTTGTTATGATAATTTTAAATAATTATGTTAAGGTGATCCTAAAAAATCAATATTTTGATTGTAACTTTTTAGTTTCAATTTTTATCGAAGTGACGTCTTCTACAAAGTTTTTAGAGCATAAAAAATGCACGTTTTGGTTACATAACCAAGTAAATTCATTGGTGAATTGCAGAGATATCACTGTTTTTCTTGAAAAAATCCGTTGTTTTCAAATGCCTGTATTTTTGAATTGGGGAGAAAGGGGGGTCCATTTTCCCAGGTTTAGACAGAGGAAGAACTAAGGATTGCTCTGCATATTTTGGAATTGGGGAATTTGAGGGAATTTAAGGTTTTTCCATCATTGGAAAAATGGCTTTATGTACGAGGAAATCAAAATCATCAGTTCTAAAAGTGTTATAAAACCAAAAATTCCGCCCAATTCGTCAAAAACTAAATGTTTATATGTAGTAATCATAACTTCCTTATATATTAGCAGCGCATCTTCACTCAATATACCGATTGGTAGAAAAATGTTCAATAATATCAACGCTTATCAACGTGACAACTTCACTGAACAGACCGTAATCGTAGGTTGTTTACATCACTTGTTCAATCGATTTTACTTTAAAATCGTTAGGGTGGTATGGAAAATTAGGTTTTTTGAGCGTACACACTTAAAATAAATCGCCGAATTCGGTAAAATTTTACTGAAATCTCAACAGCAGAACTGTTCGGTAAATAATTTAACTGATTTTCGGTGATTTTGACAGTTGAGCAATGGAAAAAAATACAAAAAATCTGTAAAATAAATTACCGAACAGTTCTGCTGTTGAGATTTCGGTAAAATTTACCGAATACGGTGAAATGAGTTAAGTGTGTAGTTTTTTTTATTTAACTTTTATCTAGATATTTATTAGGGTGGTTTAAGAATTTGATTTTTCTCCACACCGATCACTCAATTCTGTCCCATGTTCTGAGTGTCCTCCGCGAATTGATTTAGCACGAGCCGTTTCAAATTTGCATGGGAATTAGTATGGGCAAAGTGAACTTTTCATCATACTGATTATGGCGCTTTCCAATTAAGCGCTGGCGAAAGCAGAACATGCGCTTCGAAAAGTTCAATAAAGATCATCAAAGATTCGCAAGCTGGATTCAAATCGATTACTAATTATTGGAACGATTAATCAACAAGCGATTTTGGCCATGTGGCTTTTTTCGCCAGCGCTGTATGGGGAAGCGCCATAATCAGTAGGATGAAAAATCCACTTCCCCATACTAATTCCCATGCAAACTTGAAACGGCTAGTGCTAAATCAGTTGTTATCCAATTTCGCTCAAATTCGCGGAGGACACTCAGAACATGGGACAGAATTGAGTGATCGGTGTGGAGAAAAATCGAATTTTTGAACCACCGTAATATATATCTAGATAAAAGATGAATAAAAAAAATTACGCTCCAAAAACATAATTTTCCATACCACCCTAACGATTTTAAAGTAAAATCGATTGAACAAGCGATGTAAACAACCTACGATTACTGTCTGTTCAGTGATGTTGTCACGTTGATAAGCGTTGATATTATTGAACATGTTATTCTACCAATCGGTATATTGAGTGAAGATGCGCTGGAAATATATAAAGAAGTTATGATTACTACATATAAACATTTTGTTTTTGACGAATTGGGCGGAATTTTCGGTTTTATAACACTTCTAGAACTGATTATTTTGATTTCCTCGTACATAAAGCCATTTTTAAAATGATGGAAAAACCTCAAATTCCCTCAAATTCCCCAATACCAAAATATGCAGAGCAATCCTTAGTCCTTCCTCTGTCTAAGCCTGGGAAAAATGGATCCCCCTTTTTCCCCCATTCAAAAATACAGGCATTTGAAAACAACGGATTTTTTCAAGAAAAACAGTGATATCTCTGCAATCCACCAATGAATTTACTTGGTTATGTAACCAAAATGTGCATTTTTTTATGCTCTAAAACTTTGTAGAAGACGTCAATTCGATAAAAATTAAAACTAAAAAGTTACAATCAAAATATTGATTTTTTAGGATCACCCTAACATAATTATTTAAAATTATCATAACAAATGATACAAACGACGTACAACAATGGTTTCTTCAGTCAAGTGCCTCAAAATCAAATAAGGAACAACTTTTTAGAGCATCGTACAATGCTAAAATTAGAAATATAGAAGTTAAAAATTTTATCTCAAAATGTAGTTGGGCCACCCTATTGCAACAAACTTCAAAATAAAGCTTAAATAATAAGCTTTGACTTTGCTGAAGACACTTTGATCCTAAAAAATTATCATTATGGGGAAAATATTTTTTTCCTCCTAATTTCACGACGTGGCCCACTGTGCCTTGTTTGCTCCACCTTGTTCAGAAGTTGCTGTAGGAAGACCCCAATTATTTCTGGAGTTTTGTAGAATAAGTAAACGGGCCTGAAAAATACGATAGGTGTTCCTAAGAAAAGAAAAGCAAGTCGAGTCAAGTACGAGACACTGAAGACGACCACACAGTTGTGGTCGATATACGTATCTGCAAAGATAACAAAACGTAGTGGAATTAAATGGAGAGTACTAAACTCATGATTTTTAAATGGTTCTAGAGGACATATGTGAGCCCTCCTTAGCCGTGCGTTAAGACGCGCAACTACAAAGCAAGACCATGCTGAGGGTGGCTGGGTTCGATTCCCGGTGCCGGTCTAGGCAATTTTCGGATTGGAAATTGTCTCGACTTCCCTGGGCATAAAAATATTATCGTGTTAGCCTCATGATATACGAATGCAAAAATGGTAACTTGGCTTAGAAACCTCGCAGTTAATATCTGTGGAAGTGCTTAATGAACACTAAGCTGCGAGGCGGCTCTGTCCCAGTGTAGAGATGTAATGTCAATAAGAAGAAGAAGAAGAGGACAGATAATTGCATAATACCAACCGTATTAACATGTAGGATACTTATCATGGCTTCTGTATGAAGACCCCAATTGTTTCTGGAGGTTTGTAGAATAAGTAAACGAGCCTGAGAAATACGATAGATGTTCCTAAGAAAAGGAATTATGACAGTTAATAACAGTTTGATTGGTCAAAACACACCACATAATTATGAAATAAATGTATTACCTAGGAGCTTGAGCTTGAGCTTGAGCTTGATTGACTGCTCGTAGTTGCTACTCCATTATAACCAGATCAGCTGTTCTTGCACAGGGAACCAACCGATGTTTGCTTGGAACTAGCACAGATCTTCAATGTGCAAGTATTGGTGATCTCATTTGTTAGGGTCATACTGGCGCCTGCCACGTCAGAATGCAAGTCAATGTAGGGAAGGGGGAAGAAAAGATGATGCAATCACTCGCCCACTGCAAGCCGAATATACCTCTGCACTTGCCACAAGTTCATGCGGAATTTGTCGGAATTTTTGGGTTAGGTTCAAGAGACAGAGGTCCGTCTTGGTTAACGAGCTGCCAATGTGATAGATAGGAGAAAGCAACTGATGGTATTTCTAATTGGATGTAGGAAACGAGCTCTATAGTTCATTTCCAGTTCTAGCAGATTACTGTTAGAATACTCAAATTGGAGGTATAGGAATAGTAATGAAAACGGTATGGAATCCATTTCCAGTTCTAGCGATTGCTAGAACATGAGAAATATAGAGAAAGATACAAAGTAGGAGAATGGAACGGACCTGGGATTGAACCCACGACCTCCTGCGTATGAGGCGGAAGCAGTAGCCATATGACTACCAAGCCCGCTTGATGAATGTATTACCTAGGAGCCTAAAAACTGAACAGAAAAAATAGAAACAGTTCGTTTCAGCAAAAAAAATGTTTGATTGATTGTCGCTATTAATTTGATCTAATCGACTTTCTATCGTCGGTTTATAGGAACTGTGTGAATAAATGCAACGATCGATTCCCACAAATAGGCAGCCAGATATGCAAAATAATCGGCGATCAGTAAAATATATGTGATTTCGTAGTCAAATCTTCTTCTTCTATACAAATAAAAATCATTTTCTGTCTGTCTGACCCTTATAGACTCAGAAACTACTGAACCGATAGATGTGAAATTTCGTATACAGGGATTTTTCGGACCGGAAATGTTCTTAAGATGGTTCAAGACACCTCGCCGTTCTGAAAAGGGGGGGTTCCCATACAGATAAAACACAAATTTCGTCATAACTCAGGAACTAATCAAGCAAGTGGAACTAGATGTGGCATGTATAGGTTTTTAATGACAAGGAATATTTCTATGATAGGTCGAGATAGGTCCCAGCTTTAGAAGGGGGGCTCCCATACACATGAAACACACATTTCTGCATAACACTCAGGAGCTATTCGAGCAAATGGTTTTTAAAGACAGGAAATGTTTCTATGATGGTTCGAGACCCCTCCCCGCTCTAGAAGAGGGGGGGGGATCTCATACAAATAAAACTAATCAAGCAAGTGGAATCCAATACGGCATGTGAAAATAAATTGTGAATACAAATCAAATGTTTGCATCAACTAATTAATTTTGAGCGAGACGAAGTTCGACGAGTCTGCTAGTATAATAATAAATATAGAAAGAAAATTAAATGAGATGAGACTGAAAATCTTCTTCTTCTATATACATAAAAATCAATTTCTGTCTGTCTGAACCTTATAGATTCGGAAACTATTGAACCGAACGGTGTGAAAATTTGTATGCAGAGGTTTTTGGGGCCGGGGAAGGTTCTTAAGATGGTTCGAGATCCCTCCCCGCTTTGGAAAGGGGGGCTCCCAAACAAATGAAACTGAAGTTCCTGCATAACTCGAGAACTAATCAGAGAATAAATCAATTTTAGGCGAAATGAAGTTCGTCGGGTCTGCTAGTTTAATATAATATCCAGTATTTAGTAATTTAACATTCAAGAGGTAGAAACTCATTAGAAACTCATGTAGTTTGCCCTGATGCAAGAATTGTTTCAAGTAAATAAACAAACGTCAACTATCTTCGAGTAAATTTTAGGAGATTTCTGGGAAGAACCAAACCTTTCGTACTCTACGTAAATAATACATTGTTTGAAATAGTATTTATCTTCCGCGTAGAACCGAAATTCGTCCACCTCATGAGATATCAATAAATTAAAACGGGTTAAAGGTAATCAATTTAAAAATAAATTATCTTATCCTGTTCAGATACTTGACAGTAAGGTTTTAGGGCAATTGAATGGAAAGTAGACTTTGGAATTAAAACAACAAATATCAGAAACAAATCGCCACCAAACGCAAAGTTTCTGCCGCAATTTTTTTTTTGCGGGATGAGCATAATTGCATCAAAAGAAACTGTGTTTTAATTGCTAATTGCAAATCATCACATAAGATAAGCGGAATACAAATCGAAATGATCGCTTCTCATGGTGCGTATTGAACTATTTACAGTGGTAGTTTAGTCAATCAGTCTGCTTCAATTTAAATATTTAGTTCAAAAGAAACTGTACGGATTTTGGACCTTTGATTCCTAATCCGCCCGCGGTGGACGTATTTCGATTCAGGAGTAGGTAGTTGATTTAATTTATTATTTTATCATGTTTTTCGTAGTTTTTAATGTGAAAATGTGAAACACTTTCATGCTCCTGTATCAATGATAAACGTGTCATTTGCATTAGATTTCTATTTTCTAGTGACTTTTTCATATACTAGATGCTTAAGTGTATGGATTTTGATGCCCCACGGTAAACGCGGTTCGATCTCGATGATCAGGGAGAAATCTACCTTGCTTAACAAGCAGGAATAGGTCAGATGAGTCTTATGCTTACGTTGTTAAATACCGTCAGTGGGGGTGACATTGGGCCAAAATGTGATATATTCTAAGAAAACGTTATAAAACTCGGGTAGTTAACCTTGTATTTAAGTTTTTATTTGTTTGATTCGATCTTCAACAATAAATTTACCACTGTGGGGAAAAATGATTGAAGCAAATCTTCAAAATTGGTCTATTCTCACTCTTTAGAGGGGGTGATATTGGGCTTTATAAAATAAAGTGCTTTTCTAGAACACAACAGAGAGAAAAACCTCCCACATTAGGTTTTCTTTATGAAATAGGTTTTGAGATATTATGTAAATAGTATTACATCTTCAAATTATATACGGATCATTTTATATGAAATTGTTATGTTTCCTGAGGAATTATGCAAATTATCTACAGTAACAGTATATTATTTAACTTCGTTATTTTCAACTGTCGTACACCCCTTTTATAGTTTTATATACTACCTTTGAGGATTTTGTAAGGATCATCACTATTAGGGACAGTTTACAAATAACGTAAAGCTGTAGGAGAAGGAGGGAATCAACAATCAAGCCATGCGTCATTTTATCAAAAAAATGGGTTACGAAGGGAAGGGTGAATGTTCAAAATTGCCAAATTTGGCGTCACATAATTTGTGAACGAACTCATTCATTAACGCATCAAACCAGCACTATTATGAAAAATTCATTCATTACATACGTATAATTATGTTGTACCCTTCCCCTTGTACAACATTGTAAGAAGTCGTCTATGAAATATGTCACGCTTATTGGACTAAAAGGATTAAAAGTCTTTCGAGAAACATGATGATTAATGAACAATATAGATTTGATAAAAAAAACCGTAACCGAGAGAGGATCAGATCAGATCAGTTTGTGTGAAGAATTGAATGGATTTTATGGATATAACGAAAATGAAGCTTTCGAAAAAAAAGTTTGTGAAGAGCACAGCTGTCAAATCTGATGTTCATTTACAATTGAAACCTATGTGTATATACACTTTTTCATATTCGTTGCTTTTGGGAGTATGCGCACATTATTGCGCCTGGCCCAATCTCACCCCCTTTAAGAGTGCATCGCTCGTTGTTACGAAAAAACAGAACCACTTCATAAAATATCAATATAATTTGATAAATCAACAACAGAGTATCGTAACATGATGATCAAGTATCCATCTATCTAAAAACTAGTTATGTAATATATCTGTGGGGCCTTACTGGCTTTATTTTTATACAGGTTTGTTCGATCAATAGTTTTACATTAAAATTCCAAGTATTATGGGACGATTATAATTAGCTCTTGGAACTTGTTTTGCGATTTGTTAGACGTGAACTTTTATATTCTTTCGAAAGGTTTAAAGTTTTCATCAAGATTCGTAACATTTTCCGAGATATTAACATAGGAAATATTTTTCGTGTTTGGCCCAATCTTACCCACTAGGCCCAATGTCACCCCGAACGACGGTATCTTATGAGTGTTTTATTTGAGCCATCAATATCGTTACTAATTATTAAATGGCAGCGATTCAGCGTAAAAATTCAGTCGATCTGTAATAACTTTAATCATGAACCTATACTAAAAGATCAGATAAGAAAATTTTCAGACCGTTGTATATAAAAATATCCAAACTAATTGTTGAAATAGAAGTTGCATCACTTTCAAAGATGAATCCTGATCTATGTTTCTGATTATCCCACTCATCTAACACAACTTCCTTATCGTGTTTTTTTTTTTTGAGATGCAGATATCAGTCTAGCTAAAGCTGGGGAGAATCAAGTCCATGGCCTTTTTTTATTTATTTATTTTTAGGATCTTTTAACTGTTGTACACATGGTCTTTTAAAAAAATCTTTACTTTAAAAGACCATGGAATTTTAGGTTACTCACAAGTTATGTAAGTTAAATCGTTAATAAGACCGAGATCAGATAATGACATGACAACATCATCGAACAATAACAAAAACAGATGATTGATCTCTCATTATCAGGAAGCCATTACTATTCCATCTTTCCATTTTAGGCTACACCAAAATTATGTACCATTACGTATTACCCAAGTAACAATTTATTGTTGCTTAAACGTTTTTACAGCTTTCACAAAGCAGCCTTTGTTTGTATAAAGGTTGAGAATTAGAACTAACATCATTTGTTCAGCTTTTAATCATCTTCTTCTTCTTCTTATTCTTATTATATTTAATCATCTAAATTTGATGATTTTATCCAGCATTACGCTTATTTGAGGTTACTCAGTAGTGAGTCTAGACTTAATAAGGGCTTAATGGAGTCTTAAAAAGCTTGTTACCAGCTGTTCTTTAGCTGCATTTGAGCGAGCAGATCTGCTGGAGAATGTTTACGAATCTATTTTTGGAACGCATGAGAATTTCTAGGAGCTGCACTTTCGCTTAATCATTCTCAAATCAGCTGCTTATCAGCCATCTTATATGACATAAAAATAAAATCAATATGTTTCCTTATCGTATCGCAATTAGCTAAGAATTATACAAATTTCTAGAATTTATATGTGCTGAAAATTAACTGAAGAAATTAATTGTGATATAATGTTAAGAATTGAACTCGAATTCGTTGATTTGTAGTCACTCACCTTAGCACCCGAGCCATCAGGAGTTGTACAATGATGACTATTGACGTCTTATATTTTATTTCAAATTTTAACTGAATAAAGGTGTACAACAGCTGAACAAAGGTTAAATTGAAAATGAAAACAAGCAGAATAACAGCTGCCTCTGTAATAAGCGATTAAATGTCAAATTTTGTGTTTGTTTACAATCCGGCTGCGTTGGTTAATTTGCTGAACTGTTTGGTAATTTCAAGCAAAATCGAAAAATATGGACAAAATCTCAGGTAAATCAAATAAAATTATTGAATAAATCAAAATTAAACCTTTACTATTGCATCATACAGAAAAAACAGATCACTTCGTGATTGTGGAGACGGTAGAAAATGGAAAAACTTTCCATTTCAACCGTCGACTCGCAACCACCGCCGGTGAAAAAAATCCGGACTAAAGCAGCTGCCAAGCAAGGAGTGACTATGGACTTTAATGATTTGATGATCAATCAAGGTATAATGTTGTTTAATTAGAGTATATCTAAATCATTAAATGAACAATATATACAGGCGCATCAACTTCGAAGAAAGCTCCCGATAACGTGAAAAACATATTGAACATATTGAACATATTAACACATATTGAACATACCTTTGATAAATGCTCTCGCTGGCGAATCGCAAATGAAACATCTGATTCTCAAACTTATTTTATGACCGCTGATTATCACTCCATTAGCCATTAACTCAATAAGCTCGTCAACAAGAGGTGAAAGAAACGCATTGAAATCTAGAGGCTTACTTTTTCCGGGAAAAATTCCGACAATCATGGGTTGTGCACATTACAGAGTATGTAGTACCTAGCAATGTCCTCGGATCAGAAGGCAAATTACCATCATGGTATTGACTTTTCAAAACGTTTAATAAGCCTTTTATAGCTTGGTGCGAAATGTTGTACTCAACAGCCCACTTCCGTAAGGCTTCTCTAGAACCTTCATTCTTCGGAACATCAATAGGTTCATAATCCGATTCTTCTAATTCATTTAACTGCGAATCACTTATGCCTTCGCATTTGTAATCATTGTCGTTCACTGCATCGGAGGTCTGCTTTTGTTCCGTAGGAACCATTTCGATTTCTCTGTGACCTAACAATGTTATAAGATAATGCCAATCAAACTTTAAAAAACAAAAAAAAAGTTACCTTTTAACAGCGGAACTTCTTTTGTTAATCATGACTTTTTTAAAGACGCGTTCCGCGGAACATCGTGAATATCTGAAAACGTGCTTTTTAAAAATATCTCACACTGCTCACGCATTTTTTTCCGGTTTCGGTAGTATGTCCCATTTTTGTTCAAGTTTTTAAAACATTTTTTGTTCATCGTGGAATTTTGATGTCTTACAATTTCAATAAAAGTTACGCGTTTGACTCCAATCTGTACAACACATTGTTTAAGGTTCACAAATATCTTAATCAGCTCTTATTCAGAGTTCTCTACAATAGCTGTTCAGGAATGTATATCTTAGATGGAAATACCCTTCTTCAGCTTGCTCTTAAGCATCCAATCATTGGCTGAATATGAAAATGTATAAGGCTTATATAATCTACTTTTCAAATTGTAAACCAGCTGTTACGTTAATCAGCTTTAACACCATTAACCAAACTTTATTCAGCTATAACTCTTACTATTCAGCCATCATTGTTACCTGGGTAGCTAACTCAGCAAACGTTGCCCTGCGTCGTAGTCCGAGTCCTAGTCTTAGTAGGCAAGAATGTGCGTTGTAAACTGGCCATTAGGGTGTCGTAAAAAACACTATGTTGGATAATGCATGATGCTCAAGCCTTTGAGAGATTTTTGCATCTGGAGCAGAACACAAAGAACAACCCTGTAGAACAGCCCAAAATTCTAAAAAAAATTCTTAAGATGTTCCGAGAGAACGATTTTTGAAAAACGGTGTTTTTTCGCATTTAGCGTCATATATTGGCTATTTTCGCCACATTTAAATCACTTTTTCAATCGTTAAATATTCTTTAAATTTTCATCAAGGAAAAAAGCATTTTCATGATTTTTAAATGGTTTTAGAGGTCATATAATTGCATAATACCAACCGTATCAACATGTAGGATACTGATCATGGTCCACAGAAAAATCAAAAAATATTTAATGATTGGAAAAACGATGTGGTGAATATGGCCAATATATGGCAAAAGGAGCGAAAAAACAGCGTTTTTCGCACAAACCCGACATAGCGATTTTTGAAAAACGCTCTAAACTATTTTTTAGAATTTGGGTTGTTCTACAGAAATGCTCCTGATGCGATTTTTTTTCATTTAAGGCTTGTGCACCGTAACTTTTCGAATTCCCAAACAAACCTTTATTTTAGATTTTGGCGGTTTTCTCAATTTTGTTCGTAACTTGCACATAAAAAAATATTCTATGAACCCGTCGGAGATTATAACGAACACATTTGCTGAAGGCATGGAGAAAATCCATCCAGCCCTTTTCAAGTTATGCGAGTACGAACACAGTCCAATTCATTTTGTTATAACAGATTTGGTGTCACTTTTATAATAATGCAATTATTTACAGAATATTTGTTCAGAAATGCAAAAAATAAGACATCGTTCTTTAATTTGAGTTTCAGAAAAAAAAGGCAAAAAATCAGGCTGGCCTTCTGAAATGCCATAAATTGGTCTCAATTAATCTGTCAATATCCGAAAAATCGCAGGAATCAACTAATTATATCCAACAAATAGTTTCAGTCGTGGTTTCGATCACAAATAAAAAAAATCGTCGGATTTTGTCTTTTCTATATTTTAGTGACCTGATTGGTACGAAGATTTCAATAAATTCAAGGAAATTTCTGAAACTAAAACAGCTAAAAATGAACTTAATTAAATTCATTTAATTTATCACTCGATTTCCAAGAAAGTATTATACAAAACAGTTTACATTAGTTTATCTCCTAAAACATACTTCATGTCATGGCAAACTTGATGAGATCCAATACTTTCTACCTTTTTTTCTACCGATGCAAAATACTGGATTTTTCCATAAAGTGAAATGAACTTAGTTTTGACGTTGAAATCGTGAGATATGATCAGTCTCCTTCATCAATTTCATTGAACCACCTTCAATTTGTGAATACTTCTCCAGTTGTATCTCTCATTGTTTGCATATAAATGGGCACTAATTGTATACTAATATCTCTCCGCCGCTTCCAACAGAGTCCGTTAGCACACTCGCACTATGGGAGGATAGTACAGAAATATGCGGCCAAAATTTTTTTTTTTTTGATAAATACAATTTATACGCGACATATGTTATGCGAAGAAACATTTATTAACTAATTATAACTCTTTAAAGATGTAATCGGTTTTGATTATTAATATTTATAACAAAGTTCAATTTTCATTTTTTTTATAGAATTAATAATTATATTGTGTCTACGACATATGCATTATGCATATTTAGAGTGTGAAAGCTAAAATTTCCAAGCTAATTTAAATCACAGCATTTTTATAAAAGAGGTACCGACAGATAAACAATTACTATAATGAAGTACTAGGGTTGCAGTTCATTTCTCTTTCAACTAAGAACATTTGGGGACATTATGCATGTTGAGACATCTAACAGTAAGAAGAAATCATTGTGGCAGTTTTCCATATTTAATTTTCGGTTATTAATCTTCACGTGCATAACACATTTAAGCATCGCAATCATCGATAAAAAAATATGTTGGTTGGCAATTGAAGTATCACATTAGAAAAAAACAGATAAACTGATCAAAACAAAAAATATTTCAATTCTTTTTTTAATATTATATTTTTTATAGTTCACTGGTTAAGTTCATCTTTTTCGTCCTTGAGTATAACCACTCACTCGTCGCAGACGAGCGAGAAACGCATCGTTCGAGACAAGCAGGTGCTCTACATTAATATCCAAAAAATGTAGATTATTGACCACCTTCCATCCCATAGTGACTCGATCAGACTAAAAACGCGTATGTTATTGCGGTTTCTGTCCTTGATCCGAGTTGTATTCCGCTCATTTTGTAATCATGTCTGTCATACAGATTAATAAGGAAAAATTTTTCAAAACTGGTTTGAAACCGATCTTCACTTCAACCTAAATTTGTTGAAACTTATACGAATACTATCATATGCAATCAATGGGTGAATGAACCTTACAGTAATCTTGGTTAATAAAAATAAGTATAAATTTATAAATAGGTATCACTACTTACCGCCCACTCAGTGCTTATAAATTGTACAGCCAAAGAACTGAAAGCTTTCAGTAGGTTACACACATAGAACTCACTGGTAATCGACTTGTATTGATTGGAAATTATTACGCCGATTGTGATGGTAACATCTCAGCTAATATGAATAATGTAGGGGAACTGTTCGGCACTTCAGCTCATAGATCCCATTTTCATCCCATCAAAAACAAAACAATCAAAAAGAATTTGATTTGTTTCTTATTTTTGTGATTTTTTCCAGAAGTGAGTACACATGCTAGCAAAAAGAAGCGACGAGATTTGTGTTGTATTTCTTTGTTTTGCGATGAGATGAATATATGTTCAGTGAGATGGAAAACGGAATAGGTTCCCCTATTTCACGAAATTATTACTTTTATTAATGGTTGCATATAGCCTTGTATCGTGTTAAAGTGGAGAAATAAAATTGAATGTACATATGGGGATTGAGATCGAGTTATTCTTTTTCATAATATTTATTATCATAAATGGCGTAATCTGAATAGGCTATTAGAATTGGTTGTTGTTCCAAAGATTTCTTGAAGTTTTAATATAATCGCGTATTATCGTTCTTTAACATTTGCATCAACTGTCTTACAAAACACAATTTCCAATTTAAAACAGGTTATTATACCGAACAGGCCGGCAACCACGTTTTTCCTGATTCAAACCATAATGTACCGCAATAATCGATACACGTGTTCTTGAGGATTTATCGATATCTACACAATTACGAGACTTAATGCTCATTGATATTTTTATTATTAAGTAATAGAAGAGAATGAGAGCTTTTTGTTTCACAGATTAGTCATGTCGAATGAGAACTCGGCATAGATTTCCATTCAATCACTTTCGAGTTCGAGCTTTTGCGTTCATTGAACCACTTCTACTGATATTGAGTCGGTGAGTCGTTGTTGTTAATGTATTATGATGGCTTTATCCAATGTTGGCCTAGCATACAGAAAGATTATTCGGTAGTATTCCATTTAAGTCTTCCATAACTTGATTGTAACTTGAAAAAATAAGAATTACAATAAATCAACTGTCAAATAAGTGTAATAGCCGTAACACCTCGTCGAAGAGATAAATGCATGTATTACATATTAGCTAATTGAATTAGTTCAAAAATATAAAAAAAAAATTCCTGATAAACATTGATTTCTACATTTTTCAGTAGGCCTTTTCAATAAAACAAGTAGTGCAAAGAAAGCAAGAAACAACTAACTCCATCAGAAGAATATCAGCTGTGGTGCACGTTGCATTCACGTGCTCTACAGCAGCGTATCCACGCTGCTTGGGTCGCCTTTCCATCGACTTGTTTACTTTCTATAAATAAGAGAACAGTATTTATTCTATAATCGGAACTAATAATGCCAAAATGGCATTAGCAATTGTAGAACGAAACAACAAAAGGCACTTAACTGGGTCTGGTATACCGATTAAAAAAACTGCACCTGATAGAACCGTCTAAGACGAATTAAGTACTGTCCATTTAATTCCACTAGTTAATTTTCGTTATCTTTGCAGATACGTATTTCGACCACAACTGTGTGGTCGTCTTCAGTGTCTTGTACTCGACTCGACTTACAAGACATACAAGACACTGAAGACGACCACACAGTTGTGGTCGAAATACGTATCTGCAAAGATAACGAAAATTAACTAGTGGAATTAAATGGACAGTACTTAATTCGTCTTAGACGGTTTAATACATTCCACTAAAAGAGCTTAATATATTTTTCTGCACCTGATAGATTAAATTAAAAAATCGTAAAAACAACTTTCAATTGAAAGCAATTCCAACTAGTAAAATTCCAACGAGTGATCAATAACTGTGAGTTAAACCGTGTAACAAAAGCGTTTCTACTCTTCTGTCTGAATTATCAACGATCTAGTTCGAACCGGTAGTCAACAACTTGACTGTTTGCTCACGTCATTTCGTACAGAACAGCTGACTTGTGAGTAGCCCCTTGCCACAGGGTATGAACTGTGAAGCAATCGCGAACGGTATATGTGATGAATAAGCAACAATGTTTGATAAGCTTAGAATGTAGGTATTAATCAACCAATCAATCAGTAATTCACGAGATGAGTGAAATGTTGCCTTAGTAATTGTATTAAATACTGAAAATGGTTAATGCAGCACGTTTTTCTATGCAAAAAAAAAAACAGATTAGATGTAACAGGGAGTAAGAAGGGTACCTAAATCGAAATCGAAAGACGATGAGTCTGTTTACAAACTTATAGTCAAGCATGGTTGCAACGATAACCACCAGCTTATTGCCAGCAGCTCTATACTATGTAGGCATACATACATTGTTCAGCTTCCAGCTTTATCAAGCCTCGTGAGGCAAACACGTGCTCACGCTGATATTTCTAACATAATACTTATAAACAAGAACCCGGCATTCGCGCCAAGCTCTAGATGTTGGCATGGAATATTTGCTGCATACTGCTGTTCGGTATATTTTATTCTGACTGGTGGCGACACCTCTATGTCACAAAAGATACTTCTATGCGAAAGCGACACGTCCATCAAATGCCATTTAGGTAAAATAACTACAGACTAAAATAAGAACTCAACAGAAAAAAAAAAATTACTGTAAAAAATAAAATAAAAACTAACAATAGAGAAATTAAGCTAATAGCAAATAAATAAGAAATTATGACAACTTTATTTAAGCGTTCGTTGATAATGGATTTTTTATTCGTTTTATATCCGTTTTTGTTTTTTTAACGAAAATATTTCTATTATGTTTTTCAATATTCACGAATATTCAGAACAGACTTATCCAAAGCCAAAATTATCGCTTTTTTCTCATTAGAACGCTTTACATGAATCATTTCATAAAATATTCTTCTATTCTGGACTATGGGTGAATTTTTGTTCAATATATTTATTAAAAATTATAGACCCGTAATGCTGGATAGACTCCTTTACGTGGTGTGTTACGGGGTAAGATCTACCACGGTTACATTGCTAGCTACAGGCAAATCCTGACCCAACGAATACCTTCCTCATTATCCATCTCCGTGGTACTTATGAGGGTGTCGCTAAGTCGGTGGCCTCTCGTTAAGTAAGTACTACATCAACACTTCCTTCCTCTCCCTAGTTACGGTGAAGATGGGCGTGGCCAGGAGTAGTAATCCTCATGCTTTTGTTATTTTTGTTTAATACCTGGTTTACAGTTCGTCTTTGAACGGCATACTTTTCCATACTAACGAAATGGGTGCTTTAATGACCATTATGCAACTCAAATGAGTTGCATAAAATCCATTATAGCACTCATTTGGGTGCTATAATGAAAAACCAATATGCGAACAGTAGTTACATGACTACATTTTGCTGAATTAGCTTGGGTAAGTGCTCAAATAGTGTATTCTCTGCGTCGCGTAATAAATTAAACAATTTGATGGACAATACATCAGAATTTTCCAAAGGCAAGTAATCGTACAACTCGTTGCTGAAAAAATCATCTTTTTGCAACTAGTTGCATAAACTACTATTTAAACATTTGAAATTAGTTCATTTCATTAAACAGCTTGATTGTTATTAAACCGGTGGGCATTTTCATATTATCAGTTTCTCGTACTTAACTCGACAAATCGGGTAACAATCTAAAACACCACTACCTCGCCTTAAGGTCACTCCTGACGGAATCCAAGTTTCAAAGTGCTTTTTCGGGGGCACACCAGTCGATACGGCGAATAGAGTTCGCCGCCGCGCCGTACCAAACTGACTATCTACAAAACGCTTATAAGACCGGTAGTTCTCTACGGACACGAGACCTGGCCGATGCTCGTGGAGGACCAACGCGCACTTGGGTTTTTGAAAGGAAAGTGTTGCGTACCATCTATGGTGGGGTGCAGATGGCGGACGGTACGTGGAGGAGGCGAATGAACCACGAGTTGCATCAGCTGTCGTTCACACCGCGAAAATCGGAAGACTGCGGTGGACCGGGCACGTAGCTAGAATGTCGGACAGTAATCCGGTGAAAATGGTTCTCGACAACGATCCGACGGGAACAAGATGGCGAGGTGCACAGCGGGCAAGGTGGATTGATCAGGTGGAGGACGATTTGCGGACCCTCCGCAGACTGCGTGGTTGGCGAAGTGTAGCCATGGACCGAGCTGAATGGAGAAGACTTTTATGTGCAGCACAGGCCACTCCGGCCTTAGTCTGATAATAAAAAAAAACAGTCGATACGGAGGCGGCGCACAACTGTCATTTTTGTTGATTTAGCTTTGCTGCGTCGCAGCATGCGTGAAAAAATAAAAATGACAGTTATGCGTTGCTTCCGTATCGAGTGGTGTGCCCTCGAAAACGCGAGCACTTTCAAACTTGGATTTCGTCAGGAGTGACCTTAAAAGCACGTGACATTCTAAATAAGACAAATAAGACAAAAAAGACAAAAAATACATTTAAGACAAATAAGGCCCAAGTCCTAGTGTTAGGTGGGACGCTAAACGGCCCTGATACGACGGCCCTCAGATGAGACGTAGGTTTGCGCAGGCCCAATAAGCCGCCTTTAAAAACAACTATTACGAACGACATAGAAGATAATACAACTCGATACAATTGGCAACGACCTAGGTGACGAATAAAGGATCACGATTGGAAACTTGGAACATGGAACTGCAAGTCGCTAAGCTTTGCAGGTTGCGACAGTATTATCTACGATGAATTCTCGCTTAACTTTTCAAAAGGACCTAAGTAACATTTGAGTACTGCTATCAAAAGCTTTCATATTGGTCTATTGATTGCAATATTCAAATTAACGCATGAAAAAAATGTTGCTTTGGTTGTTTTGAAAAGTTAAGCGCGAATTACATTCCAGCAACTTCGACGTCGTGGCGCTTCGTCTGCTGGACAGGACAGAAAGTGTGGAAAAGCGAGCGGCTACCTTCTACCAAAGCTGTGACACCACCAACGAGCTAGGAACCGACTGCATAGTTCTGGAAAAGATGCGCCAACGCGTGATTGGGTGGCAGCCAATCAACGCAAGGATGTGCATGCTGAGGATAAAAAGCCTATTCTTCAACTATAGCATCACCAACGTGCACAGCCCACATGAAAAGAGACCCGACGACGAGAAAGAAGCACAGCTGGAGCAGACATACGATGGATGCCCACTGCGGGACGTCAAAATCGTCATCGGTAGGAAGGGAGGAAATGTCACATGGCCACAAAAGGCCACATAGAAATCACCTAATCAAGTAACGGAAAACCAAATCGACCACGTTCTATAAATTTTTTTTCCGACATCACGAACGTACGCACTTACCGCAGTGCGAATATTGAATCCAACCACTACCTCGTTGCAGTATGTCTGCGCTCAAAAATCTCGACGGTGTACATCACGCGTTGGCGTCGTCCGCCGCGGATAAACATTGGGCGGCTACAAGACGGTAGACTAGCCCAAGACTACGCACAGCAGCTGGAAGTGGCACTCCTAACGGAGGAGCAGCTAGGCGCAGCATCTCTTGAAGATGGCTGAAGAGATATTCGATCCGCCACTGGAAGCACCGCTGCACTAGGCACGGTGGCCCCGGATCAGAGAAACGACTGGTATGACGGCGAATATGAGTAGTTTAGTGAGGCGAAGAATGCAGCATGGGCGAGATTGCTGCAACACCGCACGAGGGCGAACGAGGCACGATACAAACGGGCGCAGAACAGACAAAACTCGATCTTTCGGAGGAAAAAGCGCCAGCAGGAAGATCGAGACCGTGAAGAGACGGAGGAACTGTACCGCGCTAATAACGCACGAAAGTTCTATGAGAAGTTAAACCGTTTACGTAAGGGCCACGTGCCAAAGCCCGATATGTGTAAGGAAATAAACGAGAACCTTCTTACAAACGAGCGTGAGGTGATCCAAAGGTGGCGGCAGCACTACGAAGAGCACAACGTGCCCACACATCATCTATTACACAACTGATACGGTTGATCAAGGCGACCATGGATCGGGTGATGTGCGTAGTTCGAGTTTCAGGGCATTCTCGAGTCCCTTCGAAACGCGCAGATGATTACGGCAAGGTGATGGTCTTTCGTGTCTGCTATTCATCATCGATTTGGAGGGAGTAATACGAAGGACAGGGATTGACACGAGTGGTACGATTTCCACGAAGTCCTTTCAGTTATTTGGTTTCGCCGACGACATTGATATCATGGCACTAAACTTTGAGAGGATGGATGAAGCTTACATCAGACTAAAAAGCGAAGCTAAACGGATTGGACTAGTCATCAACACGTCGAAGACGAAGTACATGATAGGAAGATGCTCAAGAGAGGTCAATGTAAGCCACCCACCACGAGTTTCTATTGGTGGTTGAAGAATTCGTGTACTTGGGCTCACTGGTGACTGCCGATAACGATACCAGCAGAGAAATTCGAAGACGCATCATGGCAAGAAATCGTACGTACTTTTGACTCCGCAAAACCCTCCGATCGAATAAAGTTCGCCGACGTACCTGGACCTGGACGATGCTCGTGGAGGACCAACGCGCACTTGGAGTTTTTGAAAGGAAAGTGCTGCGTACCATCTATGGTGCGGTGCAGATGGCGAACGATACGTGAAGAAGGCGAATGAATCACGAGTTGCATGAGCTGCTGGGAGAACCATCCATCGTTCACACCGCGAAAATCGGACGACTGCGGTGGGCCGGGCACGTAGCCAGAACGTCGGACAGTAACAGTCGGTGAAAATGGTTCTCGACAACGATCCGACGGGCACAAGAAGGCGAGGTGCGCAGCGGGCAAGGTGGATCGATCGAAGATGACTTGCGGACCCTCCGTAGACTGCGGAGAAGACTCTTATAGACAAATAAGACAAATAAGACAAATAAGACAAATAAGACAAATAAGACAAATAAGACAAATAAGACAAATAAGACAAATAAGACAAATAAGACAAATAAGACAAATAAGACAAATAAGACAAATAAGACAAATAAGACAAATAAGACAAATAAGACAAATAAGACAAATAAGACAAATAAGACAAATAAGACAAATAAGACAAATAAGACAAATAAGACAAATAAGACAAATAAGACAAATAAGACAAATAAGACAAATAAGACAAATAAGACAAATAAGACAAATAAGACAAATAAGACAAATAAGACAAATAAGACAAATAAGACAAATAAGACAAATAAGACAAATGAGACAAATAAGACAAATGAGACAAATAAGACAAATAAGACAAATAAGACAAATAAGCCAAATAAGACAAATAAGTCATAAGACGAGTTTGTACAATCCCATTTAATTCCACCACTTAATTGTACCTTGACAAATACGTATTTCGACCTCAACTGTAAGGTCGTCTTCACGGTCTCGTACTTGACTCGACATAAAAGACATAAAAGCCATGAAAGACATGAAAGACATAAAAGACATATAAGACAAATATGGGAAGATCCATGAAGTACATCACGCATAAATCTGTATGATTTTTTTCATGAATTGTCACGTTTTTTTTTAACCCCCGCTTCCCCTTAGTGGATGGCTCGTAAGGTAAATCAGACAAATCAGAAAAGTGAGATAAATCAAACAAATGAGATGAAAAATTTGTCTTAAACGACTATTTCCATATTGGATGGTCAATTAAATGAAATGTTGTGCACCATTCAAGTTATGGATTAATGAAGAACACCAACTAATAATTTGAATTCTTAAACTTTATCAGCAATGATAATAAATGCTGCATAAGCTTCCTGCTTCCATCAGAGGTACCGTTCCGCATTATGGCTGGAAATTTACAAAAACTGAACTTAACTGTTAAGGAAATCTTTTTTTGAAAAGCGTATAAATCAGTGGCGTAGCCAGAAAATAGGGGCTTTGAGGGAATTTCTCAAATGCTTTTGATGAAGCAATTTCGATGTTTCACCACTAATACTGGTTATGGATTTTATTCAACTTTGAATCTACCCGACTTAGCGTTCCGCGTCACTCAAATATAATCATCCAGAATCTTAAAGTTTTATCAGTTCTTTCTAGACAGTAAAATAACACCCCAAGTAACAATGCAGGCTGAATAGTGAGAGCGATGGCTGAATATTGGTTGGTTAACAGTGTCGTAAGCTGGTTAAAGTGTAAGCTGAGCACGAGGTTGGGTAACCATTCCCACAAGTTATTTCTGATCCTTTGTACAGCAATCCAGTGATCGAGTATATCGAGCTGTTTAGAAGCTTATCTATCAGTTCTAAGATCCTCTATCTAGCTTACTTATTAGTTGCTGAATAAAGATTAATTACTCGCGGGTTCATTTTTTTATTCGGCTTTTGAAATCGCAAGGTGTAATCATGATAGACAAAATTTCTACTGAGTGTTCTGAAACATCAATAGTTACCAGGATGATGATCTTCCTAACGACCTTTAAATAGTAACTCAAAACACAGCAAGCGCATTAGAGATATTCTAAGCAAAAAATAATAATTTCAAGACCTGTAAGTTAGTTTGAAAATATTTTTTTGCAATTCCTGATCATAATATCTGGTTTACAGTTCGTCTTTGAGTGATAAAACGGCCTACTTTTTCATACCAACAAAATGGGTGCTTTAATGAACATTATGCAACTCAAATGGGTTGCATAATATTCATTATAACACTCATTTGGGTGCTATAATGAAAAACCAACATTAGAACAGTAGTTACATGACTACATTTTGCTGAATTAGCTTGGGTAAGTGCTCAAATAGTGTATTCTATGCGCCCCGTAATAAATTAAATAGTTTGGGGGACACCACATCAAAAATTTCCAAAGTCAAGTACATCTAACGCTACACGGCTTATCGAACTATGCAATGTTGCACGATAACATGGGATCTGTTGGTTCTCTGCAGCAACACATTTTATTGGCAAGAATGATCATGTGGAGTTAATTAGACTGTACAATTTTGGTACATATTTACCAAATTAAAGTTCATTTTTCGTCATTGCAAAAAATAGAGTGTGCAACTCGTTGCAAAACTAAATTTTTTCAACACTCGTAGT
The DNA here is from genome assembly GCF_024139115.2 of Armigeres subalbatus. Classification (NCBI taxonomy): domain Eukaryota; kingdom Metazoa; phylum Arthropoda; class Insecta; order Diptera; family Culicidae; genus Armigeres; species Armigeres subalbatus. The sequence goes on from NW_026943133.1 coordinate 215,689, forward strand.
ATTTATAAACGTACAACTCGTGCTGAAAAAATCATCTTTTTACAACTTGTTGCACAAACTACACCCAACCGGCGGTTGTTAGATTTTCTAACAATTCTGTATAAGAATCTACCAACACCTGTATAAGAATTGGGCATATGCGAAATTGTTAGATTCTTATACAAAAAATGTAAGAAAAGCTTACAATATTGTTAGATTCTTATACAATATTTGTATAAGAATCTAGCAATTTCGCATATGCCCAGTTCTTATACAGGTTTTGGTAGATTCTTATACAGAATTGTTAGAAAATCTAACAACCGCCGGTTGGGTGTACTATTAATGCAATCACAGTAGTGATTTTAATTAAAGTTAACTCTTATTCATAAAAGTTTCGAAGGCCAACTTTTGATAATTCTCTGTAATGTATCCAAAATGCCTCATCAGATGCCAATAGATTGTAATATGAATCCAACTCCATTCAACCATATAAATTTCAACTATTGTTAATGTACAGGCATATCTATCTCCATGCATTGATGAACTTATTCTGGTAATAATCCATGCAGCTATAAAAAAAAACACAAATGTGCCTCGAAAATTTCAAGCTTCACTTTGAATTCAGCGCGGACTTGGAGGATGTTTATAAAATTAATTACACTTTTTTAATGTTATGCCTTAATAAAATATTGACTGTTCCAAGGCTATTTGGATCAAAAGATTACAACTATATTACTCACAATCTAAATGTAAACAATAACTACTTTTGACAGCTAATCGAGTGGTTAACAAGATTAATTGCTTGTGCAGCTGTTAAGTACAAACTTGGTACGTCACAGCACCTACACAGTGTTATCAGCGAAGTGTCTACCTGGACTTCAGAACTTGCGCCAAAGATGACAACGCTGTCAGGGGAATTGTCAGCAATCGTAAACACAAACTAATGTGCACATCATGAAATCGCAACGTGAACTTCAACATTTATAATTTGTTATTCTAAGTTATTAAATACACCGTAATTTGTGCAATTAATCTGTACCAACTAGAATTGGCAGGTATATGAAGCCCTATAGAAATTATGAATTGTGCCAATTGTTAAATTAATTTCTAGATTTTCTCTACCGAGATCGAGGCTCGGATTGAGGTTACAAAACCCATATTTATCCAGGAATCTTTGCTAAGCAACAAAGGTAAACTATTTAAACCTAAAATGTACTTAATATCGAATGCTTAAAAGTACCCTAGATACATCGCTGTGCCCCTAGCAAGTCCCATACACGAATACAGATCACGGGAAATTAAGTTTACTTGAACTCATGAAACGTATGTATAGAATAAGCCGCATAATCAAATAACCTAACCGATGTAAATTTCATTATAGGAATTTTTTAACCGTCTCTGAATAAACGAGTTAAGAAATCGGATACCGCGGTCTATTATTGTTACTGCCGTAACAAATTAAAAAAAATCGTTTCTCGTGCAAATCAAAGTGGGACTGAAATATGGCACCGCTTGCACCACCGGAACTTAACTGTCCACTGTGTCAATCCGATGACGATAGCCATATGGTTAGCTGCGACCGATGTAACGAATGGTACCACTTCGACTGCGTCGGAGTGACGGACGATATCGCCAACCATTCTTGGGTTTGTCCGAAATGCACGAAAACAGATGCCTTAAATCCGCCATCCAAATCTACTGGTGCAACGTCCAAAGCTTCGAAGCCTCAGGAGACTGAGCAATTAGACGGCCCTCGAAAATTGGCCCCACCGGTCGCACCCGCTCAAACATCACAACCTCTCCAGTTATCAGTAGACTTGCAGCTAAAAATGCTCGAAGAAGAACGTGCCGTTGAGCGAAAATATCTTATGCGAAAATACCAGCTAATGATGGAAGCTTCCAGAACCGCGAATCATCCTACACACTCTCACTCGGATGACAGTTTTTTACAATCCACCATGCCATTCCTCTCCACTACGACCAGTTCCATCCATCGCACCTGAGCTCCATCTCCTTGAAGGTACAAGAGGAGCGAACGAGACAGCATTGCTGAATTCTAGGCAAATTGCTGCTCGTCATGCAGTGTCAAAAGAGCTACCCATTTATAGTGGCGAGCCAGAGGAATGGCCACTATTTATCGCCACATATGAAAATACAACTAAACTATGCGGATACACGCCGGAAGAGAACATGGTCCGGTTACAACGATGTCTTCGCGGCAAAGCACTGGAGGCATTCAAGTGCCAGTTATTACACCCGGCTAATTTGGAACACGCGCTTGCTACGCTATGAATGTTGTTTGGTCGTCCGGAAATCATAGTTCACAGCCTTATCGAAAAGATCAACAAAATTCCTGCGCCTAGAGCAGACAGACTCGGCACGCTCATAGACTTCGCCCTCGCAGTGAGAAACATGGTTGCCACCGTGAAAGCTTGCAACTTGGAGGAGCATCTATATAACATCACCCTACTCCAAGGCCTAGTGGAGCGATTGCCAACAATGGTTAAACTGAATTGGGCGACACACTGGGTACGGCTTGGAACAGTATCACTTTTAGAGTTCAGCGATTGGTTATATACCATGGCAGAAGCAGCAAGTACAGTCACGATGTCATCTGCTACGTCTGTTTGTAACGATGCAAGATCCCGTCGAAGTGGCCATAGAGAGGATGGATTTCTAAACGTCCACACTGAAAACCAACAAAGGTATGTATCGCCACAACGACCGAGGGGTAACTGTGTCGTTTGTTAACGATCTTGCAGTGCTACTGAAATTTTCCCAGAGTTTCTAAATATGAACCATTCCGATCGTTGGACTACACTACGCGAACACAAGCTTTGTAGAACTTGAATGGAACGCATCGAGGACCTTGTCGATGCAAAGACATCTGCGGCAAAAATGGCTGCACCTACAAGCATCATCGTCTATTACATAATGAACGCAACGAAGCATTCAACTGCGCTGCTAGGAATCCTGTACAATCCTATGTAGGTGAAAACCCAACAACCAACATCAACTTTACCCAACAAAACTGTAATACTCACAGGCTAAACGAGAAATCGGTGTTGTTTCAATATATTCCTATTGCTTTACATCACAACGGAAACACAGTACATACCTACGCATTCGTGGACTGCGGATCCGACATAACATTACTCGAAGAGGATTTAGCCGCTGATTTGAACCTGCATGGTGAAAAACATCCTTTGTGCATCCGTTGGACTGCCGATCACTGTCGTTTTGAAAACTCTACCTAGCGAGTTTCACTCCAAGTATCCGGATTGTGAAACAAAACCCATAAGTACATACTACCTTATGTATTTACGGTAAAGGAACTGAAACTACCAACACAGTCACTCGACGCAAACAAACTGCGTAAACGATATAGTTACCTCAGAGGGCTATCCGTTGAATCTTACTTCAATGTTCGTCCCCGACTGCTTATTGGAATGAACAACATCCGGCTCGGTCATGCTTTGGATAGCCGTGAGGGTAGAGAAAACGAACCTATCGCAACTAGAACACGTCTTGGCTGGACTATCTTTGGAACCTGTTCAGATGATCACCACAAACCAGTAGCCGCACCCTACAGCTTCCACATATGTTTGCACTCAAACTTCGGAGAAGATACGCTGCACGACGCGGTCAAAGATTATTTTGCCCTTGACAACGTAGGCATTACGGCACCGACAAAGGAACTGTTATCGGTAGAAGACGAGCGTGCTATGGCGATCCTACGTTCTAATACACACTTTGAATGTGGTCGATACACTACGCGTCTACTGTGGAAATATGACGACATACGATTACCGAACAACCATTTGAACGCCACGATTGCCTCTTGAAAAGAATGACACGTGAACCAGCCTTAGGTGAAATACTGAAGAAGAAGATAGCTGATTACGCGCAGAAAGGGTATATCCGCAAACTTTCGTCTGACGAAATACGGCAACGTGGCAATCGTACTTGGTACCTTCACATTTTTCCTGTCTTCAACCCAAATAAACCGGGCAAAGTTCGTATCGTTTGGGATGCCGCTGCTGCTGTAGCTGGCACGTCGCTGAACTCCGTACTCCTAAAGGTTCCAGACCACCTGGAACCTCTGTCATTCGTACTGTATAAATTTCGTGAGCGCCGAATCGCTCTATGCGGAGACATCGAAGAAATGTTCCACCGTGTCAAGATAAGTGAAGAGGATCAACAAAGCCAACGATTTTTGTTCCAGAACAATATGGATGTAAGTGAACCGGATGAATACATTATGACCGTCATGACGTTCGCTACTTGCTCGCCTAGTAGTGCAAATTTCGTCATCAATGAAAACGCAAATCGTTTTTCGGAAGAACTTCCTACAGCAGTCGGAGCTATTCGGAAAAACCACTATGTGGACGACATGCTAGTTAGCATTAACTCTGAAGCGGAAGCTATACAACTGGCAAAGGAAGTCCATTTCATTCACCGAAAAGGGGGTTTTACATTAGAGGTTGGATCTCCAACTCTCCAGCAGTCATGCAGGCACTGAACGGTAGTGACACCTCCGAAAGAAGTTTGGACTTCAACAAATCAGCCGCCATAGAGAAAGTATTGGGAATGTGGTGGAACATTGAAGCAGATCAGTTTCAGTTCAAACTTCGCACAGAACGCCATATGGACCTGTTATCTGGCACAAAACATCAAAACAAATGCACATCGAACTGCATACATTTGTGGATGCGAGCGAACTCGGTTAATGTGCCGTGTCTTATCTACGGGTTGAACAAGCTGACTATATTGAGTGTGCGTTAATAGGTGCCAAAACAAGGGTTGCGCCGCTTAAATTTGTCTCTATTCCGCGCCTAGAACTTCAAGCGGCTGTAATCGGCATCCGCCTCGCTAAGAGCATCCAAGAAGGACATTCCATTCGTATCGCACACCGTTATTTCTGGACAGATGCTGTAGATGTACTGTGCTGGTTGCGCTCAGACCATCGTGCATACTCAACATTTGTTGCATATCGTGTGAGCGATATTTTGGAGCACACTGATATCGCGGAGTGGAGGTATGTTCCAACCAAAGAAAACGTAGCGGACGAAGGCACGAAGTGTAAACGACAACCAAGGTTCGATGCTGAAAGCAGATGGGCAAGAGGACCATCGTTCATTTGGAGACCAAGTATAGCCTGGCCCTTGGAACCATCTCTAAAAAACACGACAGCATCAGAATTGCGACGGTGCATGCTGCATCATTCAGCAGTTCCAGTTCTTCGTGATTGATAACAACCAGAAGCATATTCTAATTGGAATCATTTGAGACGAGTAACCGCTTTAGTGACAAGGTTCCCACATAATCTAAAGCGCAAAATTTCTGGTGAACCCCTTTCTGTTGGCCCATTAACGCGCACAGAACTTCTGAAAGCGGAGCTGTTCCACTATAAGCGCGCACAAGAGGACGTGTATGCTGATGAAATGGCCCTTTTGAGAGCTCCTAGGACAGGTGAACAAACAATCCCGAAAAGTAATCGGCTATTCAAACTTAGCCCTACTATTGATGACGATGAAATATTACGTATTCATGGTCGCATCGATGCGTGTGAGTATGTCGGAAACAATACTAAATATTATATTACCACGAGGGCATCCACTCACAAAGTTGGTGCTCCAAAGTATACATGAAATGTACCATCACCAATGTCACGAAACTTTTGTCAACGAGGCACGCAAGAAATTCTACATCCCCAAACTTCGTATGGAATGCAAAAAGATCCGTTCTGAGTGTCAGCGTTATAAAGTACGCCGCGCGCAACCAACACCACCAGCGATGGGGAACCTTCCCAAAGCACGCTTAGCAGCTTTCATCCGGCCCTTCTCATACGTCGGAATTGACCATTTCGGGCCCTTTCAAGTGGTAGTCGGGCGTCGTATCGAAAAGCGTTGGGGAGTTCTAGTGACATGCCTTACAGTGCGTGCCATACACATCGAGTTAGTTCACAGTCTTGACACAAACTCGTGCATTATGGCTACTACATTATGGCTACATTATGGCTACAAATAATCAGTGATAGAGGCACTAACTTCATCGGTGCCGAAAAGGAGTTAAAGAAATCTTTAGCGGCGATTAACCAAGAGTCTATTATGAGAGAGTTCACAACACCGTCAACGTCGTGGGTATTCAATCCTCCAGCTACACCACATATGGGTGGCTCGTGGGAAAGGCTGATACAATCAGTGAAAAAGGTCCTATACGAGATTCAGCCAACTCGCCTACCCAGAGACGAAGTTCTTAGGAACAGCTTGATAGAAATTGAAAACATAGTGAACAGCAGACCACTCACACATGTGCCAATAGAGGATGAATCATCGCCAGCGTTAACTCCCAATCAAGGATGTTATCGATCATTTAGTAATCTGCGTTCGATCATTTAGTAGTTTGTCAATAACTCATTCCACCGGCCTAATTTCAAAATGTGTTGTATGGTGGACTTTTAGTGCGAAGGTTTTTCTACAACACAGGTCGATGTTCGAATTCCACTATTAAAGGAGTTACGGTGCTAGTTGCTATACTTATACTAAGTGATAACAAAATATGCAATCATTTAGTCTAAGTTACTGCTACTAGCGCTATAGCTCCGTTATTAGTGAAATTCAAACAACGAACTGTTAGGAAGAGTAGAAAAACCTTTGCACTAGATGTCCACCATACAACACATTTGGAAATTTAGCCTCTGGAATGAGTTATTGACAAACTACTAAATGATCGAAGGCAGATTACTAAATGATCGATAACATCCTTGCTCCCAATCATTTTTTGGTAGGATCCTCCAACGGACTCAAGCCTCTAGTGCCATTCGATGCCAGTGAAGCTGCTTTGAGGCAATCGTTCAAGACATCGCAAGTTCTCGCCAACTATTTCTGGAAGCGCTGGATTAGTGAGTATCTCCCGATTATCACTCGGAGGACCAAATGGTTTGCACCAGCGAAACCTATCTCGGTTGGTGATATAGTCATCGTCGTCGATCCCAAGCAACCGAGGAATTGTTGGCCGAAGGGGAGAGTGTTATTTATGCTCGTACTCGTCGTCTCGTTGTAGACTCAACAAATAGAGTTACAAGTCAGAACAGCACTAACTCGGCTTATAAGCCGATGACAGCATTCCACCAAACAAAATGTTGGAGAAATGACGATGAATGCATTTGCTCCTGTACCTCCCAAAAAATGCTTCGATAGCTTCCAGATTGTAATTGGAAAGCCTTTGCATTCGTTCTATTTAGAATTTACATGCGTGTGAACGGTTTGAACGAATTTTTCACCCTTCATTCGTAAGTGTCTATAATTTCACTTATATTCTTATGTTTCTGATTTGTTTCAAAGAAACAATTGATTTTGATTGAGGAACGTATAGAAGGGGCCCTCCTTAGCCGTGTGGTAAGACGCGCTACTACAAAGCAAGACCATGCTGAGGGTGGCTGGGTTCAATTCCCGGTGCCTTTTTAGGCAATTTTCGGATTGGAAATTGTCTCGACTTCCCTGGGCATAAAAGTATCATCGTGCTAGCCGCATGATATACGAATGCAAAAATAGTACACCCAGGTTTTTTTACACGGTTTGGTTTTGGTCGTTTAAGACCTTCAGCGTCATTGAAGCAATGAGTTAACCCCACGAAAACATTCACAAAAAAATCAAAGAAAATTCAAGGGGTATTTAAAAAACTGAGTAAGTTCTGGTTAACCGGGAAATTAATTAATTCCAACCGCGTAAAAAAAACCTGGGTGTACTCAATTTAAAAAAAAACACAAAAAACTGTTTTGAACAAATTGGCACCGAATCTTTCGATTTCTTCGATACAGATCAACAGTTTTTGGCGAAACTCACCACCCTGCCCAAGTAACAAATCAGGTTATATCAAAGTTTTATAGCGTTCTTTGAAACCTAGTCTCAAAACCTCCCATGCCGACTTCACGGTTTTCACAACCACCTGGAGATCGCTATATAACCATGTCACGGCCTCTTGGCCCAGTTTTATTGCAGCCAGTAAAACCTAATATGCAACCCACATCAGGAGCATCCGTTTTATAAAATTTTTATCGACCTCTTCAAGCCCTCCATAAAACATATAGCATAAAACCATCTCCCGACTACGAAGTTTTAAGGTCCTTGGTAGGAGCGCTATAAAACTATGATATAACCTCTTCCAAAAGTTGTTACAACCAGCATTCGCACTCTTTTCCAGCCGTCCAAACATTGACGTTTGTTTATTTTTTCTTAAATCTTTCCCAAACAAATATATTTGTCTCTCAGCAATTCATGAAATCCAATCATCAACAAAAAGTTAGATCTCTGATTATCCACCATGTTGAAATAACTCAAAGTTTATAATTGTTCATCTTCAGTCCATGTATGTTTGGAACCATGCCATTAATTATTTATGGTGAAACCAAGATAAAAAAGTACTATAAACTCAGTGCGCCTCATTAATTATGCAAAATATGATTATTTTACACAATGTTTCTCCGCGTATTAAACTAAATTTAAGAGAAAAGCTTCTGAAAAACTGCTGTATTTATTATAAAAGTACCATGCTAGTTTAGAAAAAAATTAGGTTGTTGCATTACACTTCTAAAACGACCATAGAAATTCATATTTCCAGGTATTAAATCATGTCGTTCATCCTTTTTATTGTTTGTGGCGACATGTTTTTCATATAAAACTTCATATGCATTAAATATGCCTCTATAAGACTCATACTCTTGAATTGGTTATATCAAAGCAATTTAGGTAGCCTGAGGTTTTATCTCGTCTTTTAAACGTCCATGATATGACCAGCGAGTTTTATGCTGGTCTAAATCACAGCCTGCTGGTTTTATTCAGGTTTGACGTTTTGACTGCAGCTACGAGAAAGTTGACGCTAGAAATAAACAAACTTTTTTATTCAACAGCATAACTATCATTGCTAAAAATCTCAAAAAGTAAGTTTTTTTTTTGTTATTGTACAACGTTATTTGTATCTCATTATTTTTTTTTTTTTATAGAATGCCCTTCAAAGTTGTACAGACCGATGAAGATGGGGAGCTGTGTCTCAGCGTCCCTTCCGGCTGGGAAAAAGACGGTTTTCTATGGTGGCCAAAGGTGATGAGCGCAGCCAAATTGATGTTGGATGAATCATCTACGCCTACAAACAAGTGGCAGCGAATGCGTTGCGTGAAAAAGCGAGAATGCCGTACTAAATTGGAGGCTGAAGCCGAGATCCGCAAAATGGAAACACTTCCTGACACCGAAGCAGAGGAACCCCCAACTGCAGCCAAAAAACAGTAGCCTTAAAATTTTTCCAAGCACTCATTTTTCTAAGTTTACTGTGATTATGACTGAGACAGTTCAAACTTCGTATTAAACAGTAGAAAATGGTAGAAATAAATTATGAAACTTAGAATTCTTGATCAAAACCTATCTGAGAGTAACAATTATATAAAGGTTTTAATCTGGAATTCATAAAACTTGAAAGCTTATATAAGTCCTGAATAGAACCAACTTAAAACTTTCTACTTGTTTTATTTTGGTTTTATTTTATAGTTGTAAGATGGAATACAGAACCAACTCAGAACCCATAATAAAACTTGCAAGCGTAAGTTTTATACTGGTTGGCAGAAGAGAGTTCTATAGTACACTTGCGGACCAACTAAAAAGACAACTGTATAAAACCGATATAAAACAATAAGCATTTTGGCATGCCTCTATAAAACCACCATAAAACTATGATAAGTCTTTCAAGCATCCAAATTGTTACTTGGGTGGGACAGTTCCAGTGGGAAACCTGTAAGCAGTACTGCATAATTGCTCTTCGAAGTGCGTGCACATATGTAGTTTCTCAAAAAAACTGAAAAAAATCATATATTCCTGAAAAAAAAATTATCGTACTTTTTGCCAGAATACGTGTTTTTGGACGAAGATTCAGAATATATAAATCTCATTTTGGCCAAATTTGTTACGCATGCAGTTTCTCAAACAACCTTTTGTACCTTTGCATGATATTTGCGAATTGCAGGAGGACGATTCAAATGTGAATAGATACGTTGAATACATAGAATCGTATTTGCTCAAAACAATCAATTGAAGATTAGGAGGTCAATACCTATACACACTTCCCTATGTAAGCAATATCAAGCGAAATCTCGCCAAAATGCGTTCAACTGTGACTGCGTCGTCTGCGACTATAAGATGATGTAGCCTACGGAAATCGACATAACATTACGGTTGGGTGTGTAGAGCCCCACACTACTTGTCTGCTGATGTAGTAACGCAAGCGTCATTTGGTTCCACTATATGCAGCTATAAAAATGTAACCAGCGTTTTGGTATCAAGTTAAAAGGGGACAATAGTCAACGTGTTAGCAGACGCATGGCGCCATACGGTCCCATGAGCATCCTCAACATCATGCGATTTGAAACTGGTCGGTGAAACGCCGGTTTTGAAAGTACGAAAAATCTAATTAATCAGATAACTTCGCTCCGCTTCATGTGCAGGTACAATTAAGAATATCCTCTCAGTGCTAGTCTCGAAAAACTACAGCAATAGCAACAAGCATTCATCCACCATTGAGCATGTTTAAACAGACACAAATTTCCGCTTTCTTGATATTTATCCGCTTCCGAATGGTTGAGCGCATTGCCTGTAGATACCCTCAACTATAGACACACCATACAAAAGTCGGTACGGTATGTCTATGAGTAGGTATGGCCTAGACCGCACCCTGGTCTAGCAGCATCGAAAAAAATCCATCTGGATCGGAAAATAAGGGATGGGTCCAACAGAGGAAGAAAAACTCGTTTCCGAACTTGGTCCTTGCCGTCAGTTTAAGTTCAACCGTGTCCGTGCGTACTTCGAATTGTCCGGAATTTCGGTGCTTCCCGTCCAAAATTTTAGTGCTACGATAGAAATCGCCATCACGTGCATCTCTTGTGCCTGCATAAGACAACTTCCGACCCATACGATTAATTGGAACAAGGTGCTTCATCGGTGGGGAATAATATGGGTTACACGGATGAGAATTCAGGGAAAAGCAACATATGGCTGGGTTTCTGGATGATAACGAGTTATGAGTCGTGCAGTTCAATAGTATCGCATAAGGTTCCGGTCGGTTGAGTAGATAGTGTCATGCGACAAAATTATATCCATGGTGTTGTACTATTATGGGGTGCTAAATGAAAAATCGATTTCACATATCATGCAACGGAAAGACAGATGATAACGATAAATTCCAACCTGTTGCAGCGGGTGCGGTAACCTTACTGGACCCGATGGAATGGGATAGGGAAGCGATCGATATATGGAAAAAATATAATTTTATACGTAGACGTAGCCTTCCATCAACCTCCAGCATCTGCATTAGTTTCTAAGGTTATTCTCGTCCTGAAACCCCATTGAGTAGTGTTTGAAGCATGTACTAATACAGTTCGACCGGTGAATACCATACATATTTGAAAATTCTAACCGGGAAATTGATTATATAACGTTACTGTTTCAGTTCTTCGTCCTATGACTCATATGTTCATCCTATGGCCTAAGAAACACCAATGAAATTGTTTTGATTTTTGGGTTTTTTTTTATTTTTATTTTTTTTTTCGAAGTGCGCACGAATATTTACAAAAATATCCAACGAAACCAGCGTTTTTTTTTATTTCGCGTTGAGATGAATTTGATATAGTAAGATGGAGAGCGGAAAAATTCCCCAAGTATGCTTTGAAATGTGTTTGTTTCATACTGTCCCCTAATAATTGAAGGCCTATAGATAAATTCAACATGTGCATTTTACTTCTATTCGTTATGTATATCACCTGCGTTGAATGATCATAAATGACTAACAATTTTGTGAACCAAACAATTTGACTGAGTATGCATTAGCCCAGATATGTCCAAATTGCTGGGACACAAATAGAAACGAAAATATTGCTTATTATTTATATTGTCATCCCAACAACCATGTTTGCTACTAACGAAATTATCATCATCATCATCATTTTTATGGTTCGAATAAGGGTATGAATATGAATTTGAATATACAAAATTGGCGATTCATAGGTTTTATTTATTGCTAAATTTGTTAGCTCCCATCTATGTCTGGTGATTCAATCAATACCTCATTCATAATCAACGGGATTCGTTTTTAACTCGAACTCACTTGGATATAAAGTTATACTACTTTGAGCACTGGGTAATGTAATTGATTGTTATTTTGTTTTGATTCTGCGTTTTGTTTCACAATTTTATTTAAATCCTTCATCTCAATTGTTTTATCTGAACGTTGTACAAAGAAAAGTGGGGTTCAATCAAAGTTAATTGATAATTTCCGGGGATTAAACCACCCGACTTGGACGTATATTGACAATGTTATGAAAACTCATATGTGAATATGTACGTTATGTGGAAGATATTGATTTGGGAAATGTATTGAAGGTAACCACTTTCCCTTCGATGGGTCTCGAACCCATGACCCTACAGTACGCTAGACTGGTGCTTTAACCAACTAAGCTACGAAGGACCTCCGTCGGCCTTCGCAACCTAGAGGCTACTGAACGAGCTCGAGATTCCCAAATTGGACGCATATAGTCAAATCACTCGCAATCCATTTGTCAAGCCAATACTTCCACATGTACACGTCCACATTAGAGGAGCGTGAGTATTTAGAATGTCTGGCGGCTATACACATTCTTCATCAGCAACTGTACTGCTCAAGTGAGGTTGTGTAAGCTATTTGCCAGTCGGTCGTCAAGCAATGCGGTCGGGTCTGACTCAGGTTCAGCTATGCGAGTGATTTGACTATGCGTCCAATTTGGGAATATCGAGCTCGTTCAGTAGCCGCTAAGATGCGAAGGCCGCCGGAGGTCCTTCGTAGCTTAGTTGGCTAAATCACCACTCTAGCGTACTGTAGGGTCATGGGTTCGAGTCCCATCGAAGGGAAAGTGATTACCTCCAATACATTTTCCGAATCAATATCTTCCACATAACGTACATATTCACATCGTTGTTTCTGGCGTTGAACGTACTTTTGACGTAGGACTTACGTCTCTCTTTACTATACCGGGTGTCATTTAAAAATATCCAAATCGACCGCGTTACGCTGTGTTGAAAGATTTTAAACGTTAATAACGTTCGTCTCAGTGGACGAATTTCTGCGGTAAGCCCCTCAATCGATAGATTTCAAGTATGCCTTCCATGTCCATGCTTGATAAGACCCAAAAACTTGTTTCAATAGGCATGAAACTGTTTTCAATGAAAAACATTGAGATCAAGGGAACCTATAAATATGGGTACCGCATAATTCTTGCATCATTCCATTACCACGTTCTGATTGGTGCAGACACCAGCGAATGAGCAGCCGCTGGGTCTGCCGAGAAGCCATAAAATAGCGCAACGCGATTTTTTCCTTTCATTCTGACCGGGACAAGCGAAGCAACCGCATCATCGATTGAACAGCACTCACACCTTTTAGCAGGGAATGAAGTCTGCACCGACCGCTTTTTCGGCTCGACACCATCGAAGCGATCATCATCAGCCGAAACCTAGCCAGTACATCAGCAGTCCACCCTACAGACCCGACAAAGCAGCAATGCTGAGCAGATACCGGCAGCAGCAGCAGAGTCGAGCCGAGACCGGCCGGCATCGGTGATGAGCCGAGACAGGCTGAAGAAAAGCCACATGATGCAGCATGTATGTCCAAAAAACAAACGGTTCTTCAGAGAGCCAATAATAGAGATCAATATCAATGCTTTCAATACCCTTCGGGATAGAAATTGTACTTGGGTGCCAAATCCAATATTCTAGAGATAAAATTTTATGCGTGATTTTCATAAATAGCGTCAAAACTAACAGTGGATAATTTTTCTGATTTTACCGCGAAGTGGACGAAGGACTTCGCTTGACCATGCCTTTAAAGATTCATAAGATGTCCAAATCTCTCACATAATCTTATCGTCCTATGTTACCAATTCTAAATCTTATCACCCGAAATCCCATGTCCGGGTGTTTCCTTCCTTCTACTACTAACAATGTAGTCTCAGAAAAGAACACGTACTTCCCATCAGAACTGCAATTCTAAGCTCGCTTGCCCGGCTTATTGGCCTGTATCTAGCGTTAGGAAATAGACGCCAGCAGCGAGCAACAAGCGTAAAAAAGAAGAAGCCCTTCTCGAACGCGTTGATGATGATGACGCTTTGGCTGACAAAGTAGCGGGATACAAGACACTAGCTGATTGGCCCACCAATTGGGAAGCAGAGAAGATTTAAAATAAGATATAAAAGAAAAGTGCATTCGCTCGCAGAGCATTCAGTCTTTTTTATACCATCACTAGAAATTCGCGGTTATTTGAAAAGATCGTTTTCTTACTTTTTGCACTTAGCCGAAGCAAACAGCTTTTTCAAGGCTCTAAGAGTTAAAAATAATATTCTCCTTCAGTCGCTATCGCACGGATTAGAAGGCTCTTCAGTGGAAGGGCTGAGATACAGTCTACATCCCCTGCTGAGCCAACTTCCCGAGTAGACGAAAATAGCTCAATAATATCCAATGTTGATAAGATAGCAAAATGAGATATGGACATGATTGATATAAGAGATAAAAGATCAGACGATAATATCAAAATTTTGCACTAAAATATCATCAGAAGATCAAGTTATGCTATTTGTAATAAGTGATCAATATCATGTGCCATTAATTTGTTCTTATCCATAGCATATCTTGATATTTAAATGATATTTCGGTGCAAATGTTTGATATTGTTGCCTGTTCTTTTATCTCTTATATCAATCAAGTTCATATCATGTTTTGTTATTTTGTTCATGGCTTCTGCCCGGGTTGTGGCCTATTTCAGGCAGTCCTTCAGTGGGAAGGTTGCCACTGTCGAGGCTAATATTTCGTGACCGGACAGATACTTCCTGAATTTTTTTTTATGATTCTTGTTCGAGGTAGATTTGATTTCTGTGTCGGTTTGATGAGAAGATTTTGCCAAGGAATGGTATGCAACGCCGATTATTTATCCAAAATAGTTGATGTGAGAAATTTGGACAAATTATGTATCTTAAAGGCATGGTCAAGTCAAGTCCTACGTCCACTTAGCGGTTATATCACAGACATTACCCACTGTTAAAAACTCAAAGGTGCAGCCCATTCAGGTTGTACGCAAAGGTGACGTTGAACTACGTTCCTGTATGTAATGTACAGGTTTTCGATATTTCTGTGCGATGAGAACAAAGCAAGCCTTTTTCAAGCCCAGGGTGAATCGCTGCTTTCGTTATTTATCCTGTGCTCCTGAGGTTGAGTAAGCATTATGAACCCTGGTGATGTATATAATTTTTAGACCATAATTTGAAAAGAAAGATAAAACTCAAAGGTGCAGCCCAATCGGGTTGTACGCAAAGGTGACGTAGGACTACGTAGCTATACGAAATGGAGGGTATTTTTCATCATAACTTGTATCAATTTATTAGCATTGTGCAAACTGCTCGGAGGTCAACCGAATCAAGAAACTGAAAACATCCCAGTTGGATGAACCAGCCGTGGAAAAGAAACGACTCATCGGCCGCATCGCCACTTTCAGTGGATATCATCAGAATCCTAGAAGACATTATGCTCACAAATGTCCGAAATAATGGAAAAATAAGCAGAATCGGAGGTGGCGCGAAACCAAACACAAATATATTAATTTGCAACGTTCCACTTCCACCGGCGATGGAAGCATACATGCATCGTTTTCTATAGCGCTTTTGGCAAAGTGAGCGGGACTTGAAGAATAAATTACAAACCGTCCTTTTCAGGACTTAAACTATTTATCCAAGAAGAGGTTTTGAACGTTGGGAAAATTGTTTACCCAGACAAACAGACTGTTCAGCTGTTTAAACGACAATGATGATTTTGGAAAGATTTATTGTTTTTAATAATGCGCCATTTGAAAAACTAAGGCAGCTAAACGTCAGTTTTCACTAAGGTGGCGTCTTCATCGATTTGGCCGTCGTCGACGGAAAGTGAAATTTTCTGGCAAGATTCATTGGTTTTGTTTCGTTAATCATTAGAAATGATATCGATTTTTTTCCGGGTTACCATCGTTTGGTGACGACAGAAAGTTGCCCTTTTTTAGCACAACCACAAGCGCGCGTCGGAAGGAGATGATGCAATGAGTTTGTTCAAATGGATGGCGTCAGTAGCAGTCAAATGGAATTTCCTCACAAGATTTTGATTACCATTATTTTACACAAGGGTAGTTTAATCCGGGATGCAAGAATGTTCATCAAAGTCCAAAATTAATAGTTTGGCGTTGACAGAAAGTTACCCTTCGATAGCAGAATCATAAGCGCGCGTCGGTGAGTGACAACGCAACAAATTTGTTCGAATGAATGGAATCGCTCACAGCAACCGAACTATCACGCCAAACGCCGATTCCACCGAAACAGTCCATTTTGCAATCATCCCTTTCTGTTCAGAAGATGCTGGTCCTGAGAAGGACCAATTTTGTGTCCCCAATGCACCTTTCCAATAACTAACTGCAACCCAATGCTCGTCGAAACTTTAGGGTTAGAATTCCACTTCGTGCTGTTATTGTTCGACGACCACTCGATGAGATGCCACTCATCGCCAGACTAAGATCGCCACTGCATAGCACGGGATCGAAACAGACGTCATTTTTGTAATCAACCCTTTCTTCACATAAAATGCTGGTTTGTTGAGGTTGAATGACGACCATCAATGCAGACTTCCACCACCAATTCGATGATTTTCCTTTAAAAATGCTACCAGAGCGCCTTCGTGCTGCTGTGTTCGCTCCGCTGCATCGGCATAGCGCGTCGGAGGGAGATGATGAAGTAAATTTGAATGGATGCGATCACTAACAGCAACCAAGCTACCACGCCAAACCCGATGCCACCGAAACAGTCCATTTTCGCAATTAACTCTTTCTTTTCGTAAAATGTTGGCCCTGAGAAGAACCAATTTTCTTTTCCCAATTCCCATTCCAATAACTAACTGCATCCAATCGCTTGTGTAAATTTGCAGCATTGCCACACTGCCACCCACTTCGTGCTGCTGTGTCCGGTTCGCTGCATCGAATGTCGAACCGCCTTCTGTGGAATTCCGATCAAAATGGCTCGCGCGCGCCGAACAGCAGCTTTCTTGTATTTAATAAATTAAACCCGTAAGCCCCGCCCCTTTGTGAGCTGATATGGTGTAAATATAATGTGCACTCATAACGAATAATGAAGGGGCGGGGCTAATGGGATTACTTCATTAGATATAAGAAAGCTGCTTTTCCGCGCGCGCGAGCCAATTCGATCGGGTTTCCACCAAGGTTTCCACAGACAACGGACGGTTCGGAGAATTATGAATTCTAAGAATCCAAAGAAACTTTCTCGAAAGATTCTGAATTTGGTTATGAGATGTTGTTTATCTAAGATGCGTATTGTTGCGAGGAATGACAACAAAAATTCGACTCAAGACAAAGTTTCTTCATATTACCAAACATTATCTCTTGGCATCTGTCTATTCAAGCGACGTTCACTTATGGGTAGTTGCTGTAGGTAGATAGTTTTCACAAAGGTGGCGACTTTATTGATTCTATACAAAAGAAAGTTGATCCGACTATCCGAAATAAACTTTCTTCAAAGTTCAAAACTCAATCGTAAATAGCGAATTTGATAGCGCGTCGGAGGGAGATGATGTAGTGAATTTTAATGGATGGGATCACTAACAGCAACCAAACTACCACGCCAAACCCGATGCCACCGAAACAGTCCATTTTCGCAATTAACTCTTCCTTTTCGTAAAATGTTGGTCCTGAGAAGAACCGATTTTCTTTTCCCAATTCCCATTCCAATCACTAACTGCATCCAATCGCTTGTGTAAATTTGCAGCATTGCCACACTGCCACCCATTTCGTGCTGCTGTGTCCGGTTCGCTGCATCGAATGTCGAACCGCCTTCTGTGGAATTCCGATCAAAATGGCTCGCGCGCGCCGAACAGCAGCTTTCTTGTATTTAATAAATTAAACCCGTAAGCCCCGCCCCTTTGTGAGCTGATATGGTGTAAATATAATGTGCACTCATAACGATTAATGAAGGGGCGGGGCTAATGGGATTACTTCATTAGATATAAGAAAGCTGCTTTTCGACGCGCGCGAGCCATTTCGATCAGGTTTCCACAGACAACGGACGGTTCGGAGAATTATGAATTCTAAGAATCCAATGAAACTTTCTCGAAAGATTCTGAATTTGATTATGAGATCAATCGTAAATAGCGAATTTGATAGCGCGTCGGAGGGAGATGATGTAGTGAATTTTAATGAATGGGATCACTAACAGCAACCAAGCTACCACGCCAAACCAAATGCCACCGAAACAGTCCATTTTCGCAATTACCTCTTCCTTTTCGTAAAATGTTGGTCCTGAGAAGAACAACGGACCGTTCGGAGAATTATGAATTCTAAGAATCCAATGAAACTTTCTCGGAAGATTCTGAATTTGGTTATGAGATCAATCGTAAATAGCGAATTTGATAGCGCGTCGGAGGGAGATGATGTAGTGAATTTTAATGAATGGGATCACTAACAGCATCCAAACTACCACGCCAAACCAAATGCCACCGAAACAGTCCATTTTCGCAATTACCTCTTCCCTTTCGTAAAATGTTGGTACTGAGAAGAACCGATTTTCTTTTCCCAATTCCCATTCCAATCACTAACTGCATCCAATCGCTTGTGTAAATTTGCAGCATTGCCACACTGCCACCCATTTCGTGCTGCTGTGTCCGCTTCGCTGCATCCGATGTCGAACCGCCTTCTGTGGAATCTCGATCAAAATGGCTCGCGCGCTCGAACAGCAGCTTTCTTGTATTTAATAAATTAAACCCGTAAGCCCCGCCCTTTGTGAGCTGATATAGTGTAAATATAATGTGCACTCATAACGATTAATGAAGGGCGGGGCTAATGGGATACTTCATTAGATATAAGAAAGCTGCTTTTCTGATGCGCGCGAGCCAGTTCGATTGGGTTTCCACAGACAACGGACCGTTCGGAGAATTATGAATTCTAAGAATCCAATGAAACTTTCTCGAAAGATTCTGAATTTGGTTATGAGATGTTGTTTATCTAAGATGCGTATTGTTGCGAGGAATGACAACAGAAATTCGACTCAAGACAAAGTTTCTTCATATTACCAAACATTATCTCTTGGCATCTGTCTATTCAAACGACGTTCACTTATGGGTAGTTGCTGTAGGTAGATAGTTTTCACAAAGGTGGCGACTTTATTGATTCTATACAAAAGAAAGTTGATCAGACTATCCGAAATAAACTTTCTTCAAAGTTCAAAACTCAATCGTAAATAGCGAATTTGATAGCGCGTCGGAGGGAGATGATGTAATGAATTTTAATGGATGGGATCACTAACAGCAACCAAACTACCACGCCAAACCCGATGCCACCGAAACAGTCCATTTTCGCAATTAACTCTTTCTTTTTATAAAATGTTGGTCCTGAGAAGAACCAATTTTCTATTCCCAATGTTCCTTTCCAACTAACTGACACCACAATTTGTAATAAATTTTGATAATTTGGTGCAGGATCGCCACAGTGCTATTTTTATGGTCAACCTTTTCTTCATATGAAATTCTGGTTCGTTGAGGTTGAATGATCTGCAGCAACACATCGAGCACCACCACCAATGCGATGGATTTTCTTTGAAAATGTTATTAGCGCCTCCATGATGCTGTGTCCGCTCCGCTACAATCGCTTTGATGCGTCTGCTGTGCGTGAAATCTTGTTCAAACTGAGGATTAGATCCAAACCCGCAAGTGATTGATTTTTGATGTCTGTGCTAGTGATGCATGTACGTGATTGGTTAGTTTACCTATTTCTAAACTTTTTATCAATTATCGATAATAAATAGTTGAAAATCAGTATTTTCAAATAAATACAAAGAAGCGTTGACTCATCCTTGATCGAATGGTCCAAAAAAATTGAAAATCCATCGAGAAACGGCTTAGATATTAAAGTTTAAAGCAGAGCGTTAATGAATAAAGCTTCTAGTGAATGATTAAACTTGTTATGATTAAATCATTCAACTCTATGATTAAAGATTATGAATAATGATTTATTCGTTTTTGACAATGATTAATGATTATGATTAACGATTAAATTAATTTTTGACAATGATTAACGATTATGATTAATGAATAAAACGTTTGGAATGTGATTAACGATTATCAATCATGATTAAATATTGACACAATATGTGTATGATTAATGATTAACGATCGATATGATTAATGATTATCGATTATGAATAATCAAATTGAATGATTTGCATAGTGATCAAAAAGCAAGTAACCTTTATTCCAAATTGGGTTATTAAAAGGTATGAAAATTATATGATTATGATTAAATATTAATGAATAAAAGCGATGTATGCAATGATTAAAATTGATGATTAATGAATAAACTCAAAATAATTATGATTATGATTAGTGATTAATGATTAAATGTAAAATTCTATGATTAACGATTAGTGATTTATGATTAAATCGTATTTTTTGTATGATTATGATTAATGAATAATGATTAAAACACCCATTATTCATTAATCATGATTAAATCTATGATTAATCACTAATGCTCTGGTTTAAAGTCTATCATATTTTCGTGACGGTCCCCGATTTTCGCAATCGTAAAGTGTACCCCAATATAGAAAACACAGACGTAGTCCTACGTCAAAAAAAAACAAAAGAAACATATTTTTTTAATTTTTTTTGCATTTTGGATGCATGTTTCAGAAAATCAACCGACAAACGGTGCTTAATTCTCCTTTTTCGGGAAAAGATGAACTTGTGTCCGTGTGCTAGCAACTGATGCCGTTCTCCCAATTGCATTTGAATTCCACCTTCAAGGTCGTTTTCAACATTATGTATTGTATTGGGTCAAAATATCCATTGTTCATTACAATGCTGTATTTCCCCGCTTGATGTAACTATCCTGCAATGAGCGATATGCACTCATTGCCCAAGTGAACAAAATAACAAAACAACAAAGGGCAACCAATTTCAATTAATTAGTCCCGCGTCTGCCAGGATCCTTTGTCATTAATGACATTATGGCATTGGACACGCTATCCTTTGCATTCTTAGCTTATTTGTAGATGACCAGCTTTATATCAATATTTTAAAAGCAAGGTCATCATTCCTGTCTCCAATGAAATGCAGATTGATTTTGATTGATAGGCTTAGACACATATGAAATACACTTATGCTTTTCCGATAGTTATAATACGGAAGGAAAAATCGATGAAAGTGAAATCACTCGCCTGTCTGCAATTATTAGGTACCTGCAGACCGCCATTATCAATAATAGATTACTATTAGAGCAATAGCTCTTTGTGTAATGTATGATTGCGGCATTGAACGGAACATTACCACGCATGCCGTAGTCGCCACCACAAGGACACTACCGGACATTGTATTATTCGATCGTTATCATTTGGTGACTGTTTCGTTGCAACACCGATTTTCATGTTATTGTGAAATCGCTTCCCTGAAATTACAATTTGTAGTGAAATTCATGAACTGTATCATGATGTTAATGTGACATACATATACCTAATAATTACAATGAATCGAAGACCACTTTATCAAGAAGACTGGCAGCTCTGGCATTTTTCCATACAAGCGGCCAACTTCATTGTCGGCAGAGCCTCTTCTGAGTTGAAGTGGTAGCTTGTTATGTGTGTGGTAGTGATCTTAGATAGCTGAAGTAAATGAGTTCTAATAAAGGTGCGGAGGAAGTCGATGTCTGTTAGTGTTAGTTAATTATCAACAAATAACTTTTAGGGTAAATTTGTTCCACAGTAGGGACGAGTATAATTCTACTCTGAATTACTTCGACATTGACACATACAATACTTGCGATATCTCCCGCAATATGCCAAAAAATTTGTCATGAAGCGTGTATACAAACTATTTTCGCAAATCGCCAGTACCACTCAAATTTACATTGGTCATCCACGATTATGCCCTTCAGATAATTGCCTAGCTTCTGGCTATTAGTCAACCAGCACCACGAATCCTCGTCGCTTGGATCAGCGGGTTACAAAATTTCTCTTTAATGTTTATTTTGATGAAGGTCTACCTACACAAGCAAACGTCGATAGACCCCGCACCTTTATTATTTGCAATGGAATATAGCTGTCAACCCACAAAACAAACCACACGAAATCACAAATCAGCTCAGTTTTGTGCATGCAGAAACATTTCTCGTAAAACTGAGTTTGAAACAAAAAGAGTTTTTCGTGGCAATTCAGAAAAAAACACAAGGAACAAATTCGAAATTATTATTTGTATGAACATCTCGCATGGGCAGTTCCTTAGTACTTAACACCAATCAAGAGAGTCAGAAAACTATCTGGGTGTAAGTTAAAAATTGAGGCTGTTTACTTAGTTTTATATGCTTTAAACATGTTTCTTTGGGGTCTTATTTGCGTTCTTATCTGTTTGTCTACAAAATAAAGTGTTGTGATTAAAAAACGAATTTGAACCTATTGGAACCTTTGAAACATCAAAAACTGAAAAGCGATATAATGATTTTTTTGCATCTGTCTAAATTCTGGCTTGCTCCAAGGTAACATAATACGGCTAGTGAACCAAAATTCTCAATATTTTCCGTTCTTTCTATATAGGGGGAAAGACGGCTTTGGCAGGTTTTGTTCTATTATTGGCAGGGGTTTTTTTTTTCGACCGAATTTTATGAAATTTGGTCACAATATTCACACATTCAATGTTTAGGCCAAATCTGAGCATAATCAGTCATAAAAAAAAACCCTGACAATAATAGAACAAAACCTGCCAAAGCCGTCAATCCCCCTATTAACATCTATTTTTGTTAACTATTATCTGATTGGTAATGGCTGGTTTCCTACTCGCCGCTGCCAGCATCCAGGCGCTAACGTATATGTGCAAACAGCCAGCATGAGTTAACCACCGGATATTTGTATGGGGAAAATCATCTAACGCGGGTTTTCTCAAAGTTAGGAATTTTTAAACTATTTAGGTACTAGTAGTTATGTACACGCTCGTTTCAAATCACTCAGAGACAGAGTGAAATTGTATTGACATCTCTTTTTTTCTGACGGAAATCTTACTCATTTTTCGTAAAAAGTGGAACCACAGACAAACAGACGTAACACTAGAGAAAATACCATCAACCATGACTTCAACGATCAATTTGAATTTGATTGATTACGCAATTCACAACTAGAGGCGCTAGTGTCGTAATCCTTCGGGTTTCACATTTCGATCCAGCGCCTTCTGGTGACGATGTCATATGAAACATCGTTTCGTCACAGAGAACAGACGTTGAAGCTGCACTCGCTATGTTGTGATAACTTTTTACTGTTCATTTTGAAATAACTTTGGAATGTCGCCGTTATCTCGTGCATAATCAGCGCTAGCGTCATCAAGAAATGCCACTGTGCGCTAGTGTCGTTATGCATGCAAGAGTATAGCAGCGCCATCGTGTTGTAAAAATGAGATTGTGAATTGCAATGTCGACGTCGTTGGCGTTGCGGTTCGGTTTGTTTGTTTACACATGTTTTGCAAGAAATTTTGTTCGAGCCTCCATGTCTGTTCTCTGTGGTTTCGTGTAACATGCTCGCAAGATGGTGGTAGATGAGTTGAGCGATGGATTTTTAAGAAAAATGTTCAAGCTGTTACGTCTGTTTGTCTGTGGTGGAACTGTCAAGTTTTAACTAAAAGTTAAACGATTCGATAGACTGGTTTACAGCCTAAGCCTACCACATATTTTTTGTTGAAGGTGCTTTATTCTGAACCTTAGATGCCTTTCGCCATACTGATTTTAGAAAGTCAACTCCTAGTGTGCCGCTGTAAGCACGCACAAGGTGGGTGGTTCATTTTCTACTATGTCTAGGATAGCATAACCGAACTTCGAACTTTTGAACTTTTGACTTTTAAGGCAAGGTAATAATAAAATTAAGAAAAATCTAAAGAGTAAATTGTTTCAAATTAAATCATGACTACAGTCTGCAGTCGAGATGTGAAGGAAATCAACAGGTCCGTACGGAAATTGACATAGAGTGTGGCACTTTCATCAATTCAAGACCAAATTCCGAATATTATTCGGCTTAAAGTTATGCTGATCTCATAAAATTGAAATACGTTTAATCTCAGTGTACTTCTCGAGTTTTTTCGAAGCATAATTTAAATGTGGTTTTCATATATTTTGATTGAACGTGTAACTGACTATACAGTGTCAATTCACTCACACAAACAAACATAGTACCACCTCGGCTCACCGACAGCGCTGCTAACAGTGTCGCCCGATTTCAGACTGTGTTGCCAGTCTTCTTGATAATGTGGTCTTCGAATGAATCTAAGACTGGTTTTATTTTACCACAATTGTTCTATTACTGCCAGGGGAGTTTAGTTGACCAAATTTTATGAAATTTGTCCACAATATTCATTGATATGCAAACAATATTTGGGCCAATTTTGAGCATAATTAGTTATAGAAAACCCCCCAGGACACTAATAGAACAAAACCTGCCGAAGCCGTCATTTCCCCTACCTAATTATATAGATACGGAATATTGTTTTGCAATTGAGAACCATAATATATGTCGTTGAAGTCCACAGTTTAATAAATTTGTATGATAGCGTTATATTATTTCAATGAGTCATATAAATAATAGTTATTTATGCAACT
The DNA here is from genome assembly GCF_024139115.2 of Armigeres subalbatus. Taxonomy (NCBI): domain Eukaryota; kingdom Metazoa; phylum Arthropoda; class Insecta; order Diptera; family Culicidae; genus Armigeres; species Armigeres subalbatus. The sequence goes on from NW_026943133.1 coordinate 240,379, forward strand.
AGTTGCAAAAAGATATACGAAGCTTATGAATTATACCTTAAAGATGGTACTAATCTGTGTCGAAAAGTTGCAAAAATAGTGTATGCAATTGGATTCTAAAGCCCTACATCGTTTATGGTTGCAAACGATAGTACATCGATCAAGAATACATGTTATATAAATTAACTGCCAAAAGTGTTTTGCTAGTGCGTTTGAATCATATTATTCCGTACGTTAAACAAGACCGAAAATGTCGAGGAAGCATTTTCCATCTATTCTTAAATTTCAAATTAAACAATGTTCCTTTCGACTTTTGAGTTGGAAGAAAATATGACGCCCTCAGGATGATTAACTTGATCGTTCCCTGATGGAAAATCGGATATCGATTCATCATTTTTTCGATGCAAAACATGGTTTCTCGGCACTCGTATATAATATCTGTCTTTGAAAAATCGAGTTTTGCATCGAACTGCATACACAACTGCAACTTTTCAGCACTGATTAGTACCATCTTCAAGGGTTAATTCATAAGCTTCATTCGTCGTTATATGTCCTTGCTAAGTTAATTGTCTGCAGTCCTTTTGTAAATTGTTGTATGTCTTGTGTTTTTATATTTTTTTACGTATGATTACGTCATTCAGGAAGATTGGGGGGTCATTTTGCAGATTCAAATTTTAGACCGTCACGAAAAGTGGCCAGAAAGTATTGGCTGACATCTCAGCCATCTTTTTTAAATAAAATAAATAAAAGGTAGAATCACCGTCTTCGACCAGAGGTCGCACACACTGAACACTTAACATCTAGCATGAGACATCGGACATGACATTTACACAACACCCAGTGAATCAGTGGAGAACTTTTCGCTTTACGAAGAGTTTTTTTCTTACCGGGGCAAGAATTGAACCCACACTCCACAGCACATGCATCTAGATGATTGACGTCGCAAACCGCATGATCACGAAGCCCATGTTGAGAAGAGCTGGTAGGTTTTGCGAAACTGGTATCACTGGCAATGCCATATGCTTGCATACAGAAGCAATTAATTAAGATTGTACAAGTTTAGAGTTGTGATGGATGCTGTGTAAAATGAAGCACACTGCTGTCAAAAGAGTTCCATTCGCACCACACAAAAACCATCGCAACATTCTTCAAAGAATCTAAGATTCTAGTGGAAAGGATTCGCCATGGATGAGCTTAAGAGAAAGCTTGAGTTACTAGAAGAGCAAAACAAGGCATGGCGGACTGAACAGCACGAACGAGAAAAAAGAATCCAGCTGGATTATAAACGAAAACTTAAGAAACTGGATGATGATTACGAGACAGCGGCAAGGAAAATTGATTCGAAATTTTGTGCACGAAGGGAAGTTATAATTATGAAGTATAGCAGGCGAGGTGTCAGTGGAATAACACCAAATTTCACCGAAGAGAAAATCAAATCACATAATGATTTTGATAGTGCCTCCTACCCGAATAGACAAAATTCTGTTCAAGTTAATGCATCCGCGTCAACAATGCCCTCGTCGAAGCCGTTGTGTGTTACATCTGGCGATACGTTTGAAGCAGGAACGACGAGAGTAAGTTATTTGGAATCGACCAGCACAAACAATATCGATGCGTATGATCGTGGTGGTAAGAGAACGACCGATACAGCCAGTATTATCCATCCACGCACTGGAACGAAACAAAAACGAAGTGAATTTCAACTGTCGTGTGTAGCAATTATGGAACAATCTTCGAACAAATGCGACCAAGCGCCAGCAGTAGGACAAACTAACGCACCTAACTACATCTGTTTGGATGCAGGCGCACAAGATAGAAACGAAAAAGGCTTAGTTTCAAAATTTGGAATAGGTGTGACATGCAATAGAGAGCAAGCAGGATTATCAGATTTGGAGCAAGATCGTTTTTCGGAAAAGCTTATTTTCGATCCAGGAGGAAGTGATAGACTTAGCTTTTTTGGGAGTGGTAAATGAAAGGATTGGGATTGCATTATAGACCAGTTGGTTACTAGTTTCACGGGTGGGAGTGTTGAGAAGAGCTGGTAGGTTTTGCGAAACTGGTAACACTGGCAATGCCATATGCTTGCATACAGAAGCAATTAATTTAGATTGAAAAGAGTTGTGAGGAGTCAGTGGCGTGAATGCTGAATTGAAACTAGATTGTAAGTTTTTTCATGAATATGTTAAGTTTATAAATTAATAATAATGAATAAATTCTAGCTTTGAAGCTGTGCAAAATGATCACTGCTTTCAAAACAGTTTATTTCGAGCCAGAGAAAACCGTCACAACAGCCCACATCCCCGATTTTCGGATATTTTAGTATCAACCGATCAACTAACTGTTTAAGATTTTTCCTAAATCTATTGAAAATTGAATTTTTCCAGGCACTGTTAACAGTGCCTCGAATACTCCGAGTGCTTGCAAGTCCTCTTCGAGCATTGTTCATGTTTCATGTCCGTAGAGGAATACCGGTCTTATCAGCGTCTTGTACATGACACATTTGACGCGGTGGTGAATCTTTTTTGACCGCAGTTTCTTCTGGAACCCGAAGTAGGCCCGACTTCCACAGATGATGCCGTTAGCAAGGATCCAAGGTAGACGAATTCCTCGACCACCCCGAAGGTACCCCCGTCTATCGTAACACTGCTTCCCAGGCGGGCCCTATCGTGCTCGGTTCCACCCACAAGCATGTACTTTGTCTGCGATGTATTTACCACCAGTCCAACTTTTGTTGCTACACGTTTCAGACGTTCTGCCACCTTTGCAAATGGTATTTGTCGGCCTGTGCAGTGTGCATGTCATCCGCGAAACAAATAAATTGACTGGATCTGTTGAAAATCGTACCCCGGCTGTTACACCCGGCTCTCCGCATGACACCTTCTAGCGCAATGTTGAGCAACAGGCACAAAAATCCAGCACATTGTCTTAGTCCCCGACGCGATTCGAACGAACTGGAGTGTTTGCCAGAAATCTTCACACAGTTTCGCACACGATCCACCGTTGCTTTACTCAGTCTGGTAAGCTTCCCAGTGAAGCTGTTCTCATCCATGATTTTCCATAGCTCTACACGGTCTATACTCTCGTATGCCACCTTGAAATCAATGAACAGATGGTGCGCTTCTTCCAGGCGGCGTTTCTTCACCTGTCTGCTGTCTCCGCTTCCGTCTATAACGTTCCACGTTCTGCCGGGTACCGTGCTGCAGTGCGACCGCCTGCGTTGCGTCCTTCTCCTCCTGAATCTTTCTGCAATCTTTGACAAACCAATCGTTCCGTTGCCTTCGTTCCACATACCTGACGTTATTCTCCACTGCGTCGTTAATGACTGCTTCAACTGTATTCCAGCAGCCCTCAAGAGGGACCCCACCGACCTCACCCTCTTCGGCAACGCTGCCTTGAGATGCTGCGCGTATGCAGTGGCGACATCAAGTTGCTTTAGTCACTCTAGGTCGTACCGCGCCGGTCGTCGGTACCGAAAATTGTTGATGACGGATAGTTTTGGGCGCAGTTTAACCATCACCAGATAGTGGTCAGAGTCGATGTTAGCGCCACGATATGTCCTGACGTCGATAATGTCGGAGAAGTGCAGTCCATCAATCAGAACGTCGTCGATTTGTGATTCTGTCTGCAGTGGTGATCTCCAGGTGTACCGATACGGAAGGCTGTGTTGGAAATAGGTGCTGCGAATTGCCTTGGAGGCGGTGAAATCAATTAGTCGTAGTTTTCGTTTGTCAGCCGATGAGCGCTGAACTTTTCAATAGTCGGTCTCAACTCCTCCTCTTGGTCAACCTTAGCGTCGTGACTTGGGCAGCTGTCGTACTCACGTTTCAGCTGCGCGTAGAATGCGTCCTCATCACCATCAGTGCTTCCGGAGTGTGGGCTATGGACGTTGATTATGCTGAAGTTGAAGAACCGGCCATTGATTCTCAACCTGCACATTCTTTTAGTGATCGACCACCATCCGATCACGCGCTTTTGCATATCGTTCATCACTATGAAAGCTGTTCCGAGCTCAGCTCGTGTGTGTTGCAGCAGCTCTGGTAGATGGTATGATTACCTCTAAACGTTCGCACCATTGCACTATGGGGCGGCTCCATACAAGTAGGTGGAGCTCTAACAAGTAGCTCTTTAATCTCCATGGAATATATCCCTTTTATCTACGAACGTAACATGTACACAGCAGTCTATAGATATGTATTTAATTAAAACCCAGACCTGTAGAGTTTGAACTAGAAAATTGTATATTGTTTTGGTGTGTATTGAGTTGTACATATGTTCTAAGTTGCCCAAGGACTCGGAAAACAGGCCTTTGCATCTACAAGCGCAACAGGTTGTCTTTGAAGGATTTTTCAAATCGGATCAGACTCTTAACCCTCAAATCAAGTAAAGGGAATACAATATAAAGCTCTATGACAGCTATACGAACTCCATGTAATAAAAGCAAGATGTACATTGTACAAGTATTCTGCAACAACATTTATTTAACCATTATGTGTATGAACATCCTCAACAAAATCATCATTTATTTCTTCAAGATCGATTAAAATATCTGCTAGGGCATTTTTCTCTGTACTCGAATCTGTTGTACTGCAGGAACTTTCAGTCACTAAAAAACTTTGAACATTTTCTGGATATTCCAGATTAGATTTATTTTGAAGTCGGTTACCTAAGTTGAGGGAGCTTATCAAAGGATCCAACGAGTTCATAGCACGAATGAAAACGTCATGTAAATTATCCTCTCTTAAAGCTTTCCTGGCATGATGAGTCCGACTTTTTTTAAGTGCTTATGTTGACACTCAGCTGCTTCTTCAGCCAACATTCCAAGTGGTGCTGGTGAATGAATTATTATATCCCCAGCATGGGCAAGGACTTTATGCACCGTAGCAGGAATTTTATACCAATCATACAGCTGCAAATATAACCGGCTTTACTTAACACCTTACCTTTACCTAATTTGGATTTGAAAACGCTCGTCGACGAATGTTTCCAGTTGTACTTGATCCTGCTCCACATTGTCTTGGCTGATCGAACCTCACACCAGAGCTATCATAAAGACTTTTCTATAAAAGTTGTTTTCTTTTTTCAAGTACGCTTCCTTCTATATCTTTGGCTCTGGCTCTGATAAAATTCTTCTAATTCAAATTCTGTGTCAAGCCATTCCTTATTATATGAGTCAAAGTAAGTTTTGGACCATGATGGGCCTGTCATTTTTTCAAATTTCATATGCAGATTTTTCAATTTTGAATGGACTTTGTTGACTCTTTTTACGTTTATCCACAGCACAGCTTTGGCAGATATATTCCTTTTTCAACACGATCTACCTGACGTCCCTCGTGAGCTCTAAATACTTTAATGAGTTGCCTATAATTCATGCGTCACCAAACACTAAGTACAAACTCTTCACGCGATTTACTTTCGCAATCACATCTCACTCAGATAGAAATTCATAAATTCTGTTTATTTATTTCACCTAGGTAGGGGGAATGACGGCTTTGGCAGGTTTTGTTCTATTATTGGCAGGGGTTTTTTTATGTCTGACTATGCTCAAATTTGGCCTAAACATTCTTTGCATATCTATGCATATTATGAACGAGAACAGCTTCCCTGGGAAGCTTACCAGACTGATCAAAGCAACGGTGGATGGTGTGCAAAACTGTGTGAAGATTTCGGGCGAACACTCCAGTTCGTTCGAATCGCGCCGGGGACTAAGACAAGGTGATGGACTTTCGTGCATGTTGTTCAACATTGCGCTAGAAGGTGTCATGCGGGTGTAACAGCCGGGGTACGATTTTCAACAGATCCAGTCAATTTATTTGTTTCGCGGATGACATGGACATTGTCGGCCGAACATTTGCAAAGGTGGCAGAACTGTACACCCGCCTGAAACGTGAAGAAACAAAAGTTGGACTGGTGGTGAATGCGTCAAAGACAAAGTACATGCTTGTGGGCGGAACCGAGCGCGACAGGGCCCGCCTGCGAAGCAGTGTTACGATAGACGGGGATACCTTCGAGGTGGTCGAGGAATTCGTCTACCTCGGATCCTTGCTAACGGCTGACAACAACGTTAGTCGTGAAATACGAAGGCGCATCATCTGTGGAAGTCGGGCCTACTACGGGCTCCAGAAGAAACTGCGGTCGAAAAAGATTCGCCACCGCGTCAAATGTGTCATGTACAAGACGCTAATAAGACCGGTCCTCTACGGACATGAAACATGGACAATGCTCGAGGAGGACTTGCAAGCACTCGGAGTATTCGAGAGACGGGTGCTTAGGACCATCTTTGGCGGTGTGCAAGAAAACGGTGTGTGGCGGCGGAGAATGAACCATGAGCTCGCCAAACTCTACGGCGAACCCAGTATCCAGAAGGTAGCTAAAGCCGGAAGGGTACGATGGGCAGGACATGTTGCAAGAATGCCGGACAGCAACCCTGCAAAGATGGAGTTCGCTTCCGATCCGGCAGGTACGAGACGGCATGGAGCGCAGCGAGCGAGATGGGCAGACCAGGTGCAAAACGACTTAGCGAGCGTGGGGCGTATCCGAGGATGAAGAGATGCGGCCTCGAACCGTGCATTGTGGCGTCAAATTGTTGATTCAGTGTTATCTGTTTAGATGTTAACTAAATAAATGAAAAAATGAAATGAATTCTTTGCATATCAAAGAACATTGTGGCCAAATTTCATAAAATTTGGTCGACAAAAACCCCCCTGTCAATAATAGAACAAAACCTGCCAAAGCCGTCTTTCCCCTACATACCAATATTTTTCGGAAGATTTTCCTTGGTACAGACATTTTCGTTTCTTGCTTGTACATATTGTTTTTAAATTAATATCAAAATTCCACATATTATTAAAAAAAAAAAATGAAGCCCAGCAGATTTACGCAATCCTGATTGATAGATAATGAGCTGCATCCTCTTGATGAGCCTGCGTCTAATGGAGTATCATATAGCTGCATGAGCTATCGTGTACACGGCCTACCACGAAGCCTATGACACTTTCCGTGTTACAGTGATCGTTCGCTAATTGGGGCACGACCTCACCCCAACTAGCGAATACCGTTCGCTAATTGGGGCGTTTTGACAAGCGTCAATGTTGTTTACTTTTTGCGTTGAACAAAGGAAAATTTTACGCGCCAGAAAATATCGATCCCGCCAAACACGGAAACAAAACGTCAACGCGTTTTTGACATCACATTCTGACGTTTGACTGCTTTTTAATTGGGTTTCGCCCCAATTAACGAACCCCCAACTAAAAAGCGCCCCAACTAGCGAACGTTCACTGTATCTACTCTCTCTATTTTAACTGTTCTTGATGCTCTTTTGGCATACGTATGAAATTGGTATCCAGCCCATCGCAGTCTGCCGTGTATTTTAGGAATACCCATATTCAATGTTTCAAAATTAATTACTTTTTTTCGAAAAAGTGATCGGAATCGCAGATTTGCAGCCATAAGCAGCTGGATTTTGTTTTAATGCCTTCTGGGAGGACCAAAGAAAGACGTAGGGGTAGTCGCTAAGCGAAACTTTGAGAAACTTTTTTTGTATGGAACTTTTTGTATGAATTTTTTTTTTTCGTCGGGTCGTATTTGGATGTTTTACTTCCTATTTTCCCACAAGTTACCCGTTCTTCGAAAGTCCACGAAACAAGCTTTCAGAAACTTTTTGAAGAGTTGGAAAAAAGCTACTGTAGCCGAAGATATTGGCAGTTGAATAATGCATTGATTTTTCAAGAACTAAAAAGTGTCTGGTTCTGATGCCTATATCTTAATAACCATATGGATTAGAGTGCTGATATTCTGGAGTTTAATGCTCCAAAACATTAGCATATAGTAAAGAAAATTTAATGCGTACTAGATCCAAAAAAGTTCGTTGTATGATAAACAGCACTAATACAAATGTCGTTTCCTGTTGTTGATGTGTTTGTTATTGTCGAAAGATGGTCTAGTAGCCTAAAAATTTGAACATATCGACATAAGGAGACTGAATTCTGAGAAATATGATCAGAACACATCGAAATAGAGAGATATCGAGATTCGGAGGTTATCGAGATGTAGAAAGACCAAATGTAAGTAGATTGAAGGGACTTTGCAAATTCTGACGAAGAAATCTACGGAAACCCTGCCAATGGAAACCCACCATGTCCACGCTATTCCCTACAGCTCACGCGATTGATTTGCAACCCGGTTATACCAAATCAGATGTTCTAGGTTCTCCAAACAGCACTGGAGTGTGGATCAATTGATCTTCAAGGTCAACTGTGCCTGAACCTAAAGCCGACAACAACCAGTCATGCCCATACAACTCTCTAGAGCCCCCGCGTATATGTAACAATTTAAATTGAGCTCCAATTTTACTACCTAGCAGAATTTCACTGATACACTTCAATGAAACATCAACAAACAATATATCTAATATGAATTCTTATAGCACAAAGCTGCAAGATTCCTATACCGTGGATTTCCATAACATGCTAATTGTGTAACTTCGAATCGATGTCTTTGTCTTACCAAAACCAACTGAATACGAAAATCTTTTCCAGTGCATCTGTCTTGACGCCAGGTCTGTCGCAAAATTATTGGAGAAAGCCTGACAGTTCAAACAGATGCTTCTACCAATTAATACTTTTTAGTTCTCAAAAACAATATTTTTTCACATTTCACATTTGATTTTTTTTACAGACCATTGAAACTAGTATCCCATCTGAACTATAGATAGTGGAATATATAGATGAGCGAAGATAAATCCACTGTCTCCAAACGAACTGTCAAACGTGTCTCCAAACGAGCATGACGTCACGATTTCAATGGAAACGTTAAGGGCTGTGACGTCATATGCGCGTGTGCACGGGCAAAAAAATCGACTCAGCCATGCTTTCGCTCATCTATAGATTCTACTATCTATAATCTGAACCATATCTGTGCGCAGTATTGCATTAACGTGATTCATTGCAAGTAATTTAATGAAAATAGAGAGCCTGAGAGCGGAAGAGATATACTAGGGATCCTATATTAAGAGATGTGCGAATACTTTTCCAGACGATTTACCAACGCTGGTACTTTTGTAAACAATTGCTGCCAGCACTTGCCGTAGGGCAAAATGTTGGAGCTTGAACATGATTTTGCGTATAATGGCATTTTCAGATTTCGTTATCTAACGTCCAACAGAGCATTATCACTAAAATAAAAGTGCAATACAAATGAACAAAGTACCATTCATAAACTAGACTAATTCAACTTTCCAATGTAGAACAAATTGTTCATTCGACAAAACTTTTCGTAAAATCTTTTTCATTACAATCACAATACCTTTCAATCCGCAATAATAACGATGTTCATTTGGCTCAGATTCTGACAGCTATCAATGCTCGATTGGCTCAAGATGGCCGCTTTCGCATATCTCTGAATGTAGGATCCCTAAGATATACCATCCAAAGAAGGGAAAAAACAGATACATCCAGCTACTTTTGTTGTTGCTGTTGAAGTGTGTTCCGCCCGGCGTGCTTGCTAGCCGGCTAACCAACCGATACTTACTCACGTGTACCGCGAACCACCTTGTCTGAGGAAACTTGTTCTCATTCGCGATCTACCCCTTCGTCGGTTCGGTCCAGTTTCCCTATTTTGTGCTTTTGTAAACGCGTCACATTTAGCTGGAGTACAGTTTCTTCGGAAGTGTTTGAACGGTGTCAATTAAGTGCCATTTGAAGCCACAGGTGTTCGTTTCTGCTGTTGGTGGTGATAATTTAGAAAACCGATCATTCGTTTTCTCTGAACCAGAAGGGGAGCCGACCAATTTTTCATCTGTGGGGCGTACCATTGTGTAAATATTTTAGCATTACTCATGAAACTAGTTTTATTAAGTAGCGGAATTTCTCGTATCTGCTCGTTGCAAATCATCGGTTCATCTAAATATCGCTTAAGTAGTCGGAAGCAGGCTTGATTTAAACATCTGGTGCAAATTTGGTTTTCATGATCATTTGAAGACTGGGACTTTTTTTTAGTTGGGATCGCCGTATGTACCGATTTACTACACTAGCGAAAAACTACCCTTTACCGTAGTTGGTCTGGACTCAATCCTAGTCAACGCGGCGCCATTCGTACTTTATGAGTAGACAAAAAACGTGTGCTAATTCCTTAGTTGGGTTCGCCGTATGTACCGATTTACCTTAAATATTATTCCAATAAGAAACAAATGCCTTTTCCTAACTTTAATATTTCTCAACAGGAATGTCTAAATCTAAAGTTTTGTAACTAGCACGCTATCGTTGATCAATAAAATTACGATTACTTCTGTTCGAAACAAGTCAAGTGATCTTTTGAAATTGGATGCCTCGACACAGAAAGAGTGGATCTTGAACAAAAGATATCGAGGTGGCAAGGCTCTCAAGAAGTACAAAGTGAAATTCTGTGCAGATTTGAGAGATCAAGAAAGCCACCTACATCGACATAGAAAGAATCGACCTAACTAAAACCTGTAGCTGAATAAATATAAAAGGAAATCTCAATAAATTTGTATTTGCAACACAATCTGGCTAAGAATCAAAGGTTAGCCAAATCAAGCCGAATTTATTTCTCTTATAAATAAAAAATCGGTATGTTACCAAGCCTGGTTACCTTAATAAATGCGAAATGAATCACGGTATGGTATGACATCAAGTGCGCTATTCCATGCATCGTTCGTGGCAAGCGAAAAATAGTGATTGTGAATGGAGACTTTTATATTCCATTTTCAAATTTTTTGGTCCGATGAGTAGTTCGAACTACGTCTGAGATTTGCTCCACTGGGCACTGATTGTGCAACCAAAGATAATTTTGTTCCTTACAATATCAACTGCAAATGATGCTCGATGGCTATAAATAATGGTCATAAACTAAACCTAATCCATTTATTGGTTCCAAAACCAAACGAATGTGATCGGTTAATTAAACTGAACAATAATCAGATCAAAGTTCTAGAGTCTACTGAAGACGTAAGTTTTTTCAAGGTTTTTCCATCATGGCAAACGCAGCGTATAAGATTCATAGCTAAACAGCAGCGATTCGGTTCGGTTGATGGAGCAATTTTTTTATTTCGCGCTTGGCCGACTCTAGCCTTTGTATTGTTATTACGAGGCTGTGAATCAACATCGTACGAAGATTCAGTGCGGTAGGAAGTATTCCAGTCGAAGATCATGTTTGTAGAATAGTACGCAGCACAGAATAATCAATCGCTGAATAAGGTTTGGCTGGAAGTATCTTAATTAGAGCTATGCGCCGCCTTCGACGATTTTACTCGCGCCGCCGCCTACGATTTTCATAATTTTAGCACGCCGACGACTAATTTCATATAATTATACATTATTTTTAATCAAGAATCCAACAATTTTATTCAAGTATTTTCAACACGGTTTTAATAAATTTCTCCTGATTAAAAAAATGTTTTTGTTGTAACACTAGTCGTAAATTCGAAATAGCTGTTAAACTTCCGGGACCCGCATGATACTGGATCACTCACGGAGTCCCGTCACTCTTGTGACTTGAAGTGTGCTTTTTCGAAGGCGTTGTACTTTTTACAACGGTACAACGTTGGGTCGGCGCCGGGCGGTGTGGTGACATACATCAGTGTTATCCAATCCAACATCCAATATTGCGAAAATTTAATTGTGTCTTGAAATTGTTTAGTAATTTATTGGAAATGTGTCCAGAGATTCTTCATAATGTTTCTCCAAAAACTTCCTGCAATTCCTGGCAATATACGAAGAAGTATGATGTGATGATGAAACGACTTTAACCTCGATATTTTGGGTGTTTTTCTTGGAATGCAGTCTGAATTCTAGAGTCTATTTTGACTACTAATATCTAAGTTTTACTAATGTCCAGAGCAGCAGTAAAACAAAGCCCAATTGTTACTTTGGAATTAGGTTAGTATGCTAATAAAAACACCCAAAACATCGAGATTACATTCGATTGATTCCAGTAAACCACATATCGTATACCAAAAAGCAAATAAAGTAGCAATTGCATCCATCAAAAATCTAAATCGCACTGCACATCAAACTTTGTCATATTATTGTCAAAAAATATTGTATTGAATGCATCGTATAAGATAATTTTAACCATAGTGATAATCAGTCGTAATTGTGTTAATAAAAATTCGTAATGACTTATCTTCCTTGCGATATCCTATATCAGTGCAAATGAATGGCTATGCAAATCGTAATACAATCGAAACCACTTCAGTCGAAAGAAGTTTCAAGCCGTTGTAAAGATATAAACAATTATTGTGTAATTCATGTTGGACAAAAATCCGATTCACTTCAAGATGTACAGTATTGTGCGGTGGTAGAGTATCCGCCTGCAGGTCCAAAGATCGCATGGCGAGAGGTACTGGCAATTTTTTTTTATATATTTTAATGTTTAATCGTAATACGGTTCGCATAATGTCGGAAAAAATCGTGAAATAAAACACGTATGTACCTATATCGCCTCTACTTTGGTACGTATATAGCCAACCTGTGCATTATATACGATTAAATTGGTTTTTATATAATAACCTATATCGAGAGTTATAGGTACTAAAAATGTTGACTGGGTCATCACATCATACTTCTTCGGATATTCTTAGGAATATTCATCCTGGTTTTATTTCAAAACTATTTCCAGAAATTCTTTTGGTGAATCCTCGAGACATTTTTGTTTATACCTTACATAATTCTTAAGCAAATATCTTAAAGAACTCACGCGGATAGTAATCTAAAAACTTCTTCAGATATTTCTTAGGAAATTCCTCCTGTAACTATTTCCAAATATTTGATCATTTTCCAGAAATTTCTTTTTAAAGAATCACTGGAAATGAATCCAGGAATTAGGTTGAAAATTCCGTCAGGAATTTCTTCTGAGCTCTTTTCAGGAATTCCCACGGAGCTTCCTTCACGAATTCTTTCCGCATTACTTTTAGAAAAAACTTTCAGAATTCTCTCAGGATTAATTCCGGTTATTTCTCAAGAAATTCTTTAAGGAATTCCTCCAAGATTTCCTCCTTTAGGAATACTTTAGTTCTTTAGGAATACTTTCAGATATTCTACCAAAATTGTAGCACGAAATCCTTGGTACTTCCTTAAGAATATTCAACCGAATTCCAATTTTAAACATTCTCAAATTTTTTCATGAATTGCTTTGGGGTTTTCATCAAAAATTTATTCCGGGAATCCTTCGCAAATTACTTCAGAAATTATTCTAGAAATTTCTTTGGAAATTTCTACAGATATTTCTTTCAAAAATTCAAATAAGCAATTCTATGAATCCCTTCAGGATTTTTTTAGTAATTCCTTTAGAAAAACCGTTCAAAATTCTTTATAAAAATCTTCCAAAAAATTATTTGAGAGTTTCTTCGGAAATTCCTTCCGAAATTTCTGCGAAAATTCCTTCTGGATTCCCTAGGATTTTGTTTAGCATCTCTCTTAAAATTACTTTGCGAATTTCTTTATAAATCTCCAGAGATTCCTTTAGAAATTCTTCAAGGAACTCATTTGTAAAATCCTTTGAGGATTTATTCAGAAACTCCTTTTAGGATTTTTTCGAAATTCCTCTATAAATTTCTTCGGATATATTTTTGGGAACTCTTTCGTAAATTTATTTAGGAACACCTACGGAAATTGTTTTATGAATTCCTTTGGAAATTCATTTAGGAATTATTTCTGATTTTTTTTATTAGATTCTCCGCAAATTTCGCAAAACTCTTTCGGAAATTGCTTGAGGAACTCCGATGAAATTTCATTTGGCAGTTCTTTCAGAAATTACTAAAGGAAGTTCCTCCAGGTATTCGTTTGAAATTTCTCCAGTATTTTTTTTTAAACTCTAGAATGAAATTCAAGTAGTTCTGATTTTTTTTTCGAAATCTTTCTCAGCAATTCTTTTAGACTTTCCGCCAGAAATTATTTCCGAACTTCCACCGGTAATTCCTCCAGGAGCTCTTTTATTTAATAATTCCTTCGAATTTTTTTCTGGGAATTCGTTTTCGAATTTATTTGAATATTCCTTCGAAAATTTCTTCAGATATTACATTGAAAATTCCTCAGGAAGTTTTCTTAATTAAATTTCTTCTGAATTCTCTTTAGGAAATCCTTTAAATATTTTTTATTTTGCTCGCAAGGTTACTGAAAATCTTTCTAAACATATTGTGGAGAAATTTAGAAAAAAAAATCTTACGGAATTTACTAAAACATACCTCAAGTTGTTCTCATAACAATCAAGCCTTCGCTCAAATAGTTCGCTCTATATTGATGAAAAAGGTACAAAGAACGCTATACGAAAAATGCTCTCTTTGAAAGTCTATTTTCTATTGTTTCGTTGACTTAATGAAAAAAATCATTTTTATGTTAACTATAATACTGCCGCTAGCCGCAAGTCGAGCACATCTGTATATGGCGTCCATATACAGATGTGCTCGACTTGCGGTTAGCGGCAGTATAATGGAGTAGCAACTACGAGCAGTCAATCAAGCTCAAGCTCAAAATCATTTTTATGTTAACTATATGAGTCCAACGAATTTTTGAATTAGATAATCAACTCGGTTAGAGGTTCAACAATTCGACCGTTATCAGTCCACTCATTCTTCTAATTCATTTTGTCGGTCAACTGTCAGATTCCATCAAATTACGTAATAGTAACATTGTTGAATTCAAGCTGTTTTAATTCAAATTAGCTAATCTATAGATGACCAACTTATTCAGGTGACTTTTAAGGCCAGTCAACTATTTCAACTTTATCATTTGCCGAAAACCTCATTAATAAAGACAATAAAAAAAAACTTTATCATTTATTTGGTAAGCATTCTAATTTGAACAGTTAATCAATTCGTAGTTGACTGGAGTAGGGGTCAAAAGATAACATTGAGCAAAGTAGGCAAGTGGCCTCTCAATTTTAATAAAATCATCTTCTTCTTCTTATTGGCATTACATCCCCACACTGGGGACAGAGCCGCCTCGCAGCTTAGTGTTCATTAAGCACTTCCACAGTTATTAACTGCGAGGTTTCTAAGCCAGGTAACCATTTCTGCATTCGTATATCATGAGGCTAGCACGATGATACTTTTGTGCCCAGGGAAGTCGAAACAATTTCCAATCCGAAAATTGCCTAGACTGGCACCGGGAATCGAACCCAGCCACCCTCAGCATGGTCTTGCTTTGTAGCCGCACGTCTTACCGCACGGCTAAGGATTGCCCCCATCATATTCATATATTCATAAAATCATATTACAATGCAAATAATATCAGTTCGAATAAGACTTGACCTTTTGAAATTAGATCCAGGATCAAACTCCGGGGTCAAAAAAGTGGACCAGGGGAGGTGTTTCGAAAAAGTCTACGTTAGTCTACGATGGGTGACGGGGGGGGGTCTTACCAAAAGTCTACGTAGACTTTTTTTTGGAAAACAATTTATACAGCAGCTATGGGGAAAGTTTACTTGTTTGATTTTTTTTAGGATTTCTCCGGATTTTTTTTTTTGCAAGACTTTACCGAAATAATCTCTTGAATTTTTCCCAAAAAAATTAATGAATTTTACTTAAGTAATAGTCTAACTACGGCTTAAAACTATTTCACCAGGAAACTCTTCTATGTTGAGCAGGGAAATTCTCCGAAGTATTCTAAAAATAAATTCTAAAATTTTACAAAATTTCCGTTTAGATTTTTTTTGCAGAATATACTAGAATATCTTTTGATTCTTGGCAGGAACTTCTTTGAAAGCTACAAGTGATTTACGGGAAATTATGTCGTACTTCAACAGAAAATTCTGTGGAATTTACAAAGATATTCTTTGAAACTTGTCAGGGGAGTTTTCCGGAAATTCCGCGAGAAACCCTTCAGAATTTCCACTGCAGAAAGGGGAAACTTTTCTTAATTTCGGAAATTCTTCGGAATTTTCGCGAGGAATTTTTTGGACATACAAGCGAAATTCTTCGAAATTTAATGGGAAATTCTTAGTAAATTTCACGGCGATTTCGTCGGGATTTCTAATGCAAATAATTTGGAACTATCGATGGAAAATCTTTTGGATTTTCTAAAGAAATTCTTGACTTCCACGAAAAATTATTTGAATTTCCCACAAACAACTCTTTTTGCAATTTTTGTGAGAAAGACTTTTATTAAAATTTATAAGAAATTTTTACGAGAAATTCATCAAAATTTCAACTGAAAATTCTCCATAATATCCACCGAAAATTACCCGGAATATGCTGTACAATTTATGGACATATTTATAAATTTCCTCAGGAAATTGTTCCAAATTTGAAAAACAAATTTAAAAATATCGTAGAAAACGGGAAATATTTCCGGGAATATTTACTCCGAATGTTAAGGGGAAAACTTTTGGAATTTAGAAGGAAATTCTTGTGATTTCAAAGGATGATTATTCAACGGGACATTGCATGGAATTTTCCAGAAAAGCATCGAAATTTTCACGGAGAGTTCTTTGGAGTATTACCGGGAAAATTATCAATCGCGAAACTCTACGAAATTTTTACGAAAAACTTATCGGAATTCCAACCCGAAAATTTTCGAAATTCTGAAAATGCTTCATTTTTCTACAAATTTGAACCGGCGTGTAGAATAGACAGAGTGACAGATTTTAAGCAGTGGCGCGCCGATGCAACAGTGTTGGTGGCGGCGGCGCACACCTCTCGAAGAAATCGAGTTCAACAGGAATTAAATTAGTTGGTTTTGAGATTTGGGTTCAGAAGCTGTAGACAAAGGATTAAATATGATTTAATTTAAAATTGATTTTTGTTTTGTTGGATTTTGTTCAGTTTGATTTTGTTATCTGTAAAATTCAAATTTTACTGTAATGTTTACATACTGGAATGGATTTGAATGGCTGAATTGCTTATAACGTGGTTGCCCAACAAACAACGACAAGCTACAAATAAGCATCTAGGTTGAATTATTGTTTATTTGTGATCTTTGTAGCTCAATAAAATGGATGCTGAATAATTTGCTAGACAGATTTCATTTCAGCATTTAATCTAACTAATATTCGACATGGCCTATATATTTGTTTACTACCTTTATTTGAAGTCGAACTTACGTTTTCGTTTTATCACATTTCAGCACATTGGGGAAGTTTAACAATGTACTGAACTGATGATTTTTAAAGTTCTCTGTTCGACTATGATGTGATGCTCTGAAAGGGTGGTCGAATTGAGTTTGAATAGTAAGTTAATAAGCAGGCATTAGATATCCTTCTTAACCTTTGTCCTTCTTAACCATTGGATTTCAAATTTATCTGATCTATCGCATAGTGGGAAAAAACATGCTTTTTCAGTTTGAGAGAAAATCTGGGTTCTAGATCTGGGAAATTTGATTTATAGAAAAATAATGATTTATTTTCAAGACATGCTTTTTATTTTCATGATTTATTAAACTGTCGGAGATTATAACGAACAAAACTGCTGGAGCAATAAAAAAAAATCATGCATTCATGCAGAACTAAATTTACTAAAAGCCAGACATAACGCCGTTGAATAACATCGGAAAATGATTGAATCTTTGATGTGTGGAATCCCAATATTATCGCATGTATGTTGATCTTTATTGCGGCGAAATAATTTAAATTATCTTAGCATTTGACAATCATATCGCAACCGATTATCAATGGATTCTGAGGAAGGCCGAATATACATTGATTTTATTTTCATAAATTCATAAATAGCATTGGGGACGGATTTTATTTTATCGTTTATCGACATTATTTTTACGTATTTTTCCTAGTGTGCGATGGTTATGACTGGTTGAACAATGGTTGAAATAAAAAATTGTATAGTTATTAACAAACTGTAGTTTGACAGATCGACTTATTGAATAAGAGTCCAATTATGATTCATATTCAGCAATAAGATTATTTATGTTATGCATTGAGTGAGCCATATCTAACAAATCAAGGATGGCGCGGATGACAACGTTACCGGCGGATGATCAAATGACAGCAGTTCGAGACCCGATTTAGGAAAATTTTAAAATGATTATATGAAAATAGCAATTGCTTCAAAATACGTTCATTGAAGATCTTACTGATGTTACCTTCTATGCGTTATTATTTTCGAGGAATTCACATGTAGCTGAATTGAGGCTTAGTAAAATGCTTATTAAAGGTTTAACGAATCAGTTAATAAAGTTGTTTTTCAAAATGAGATGATGTAGTTGTATAACTTCGCCAAAATTGTGTGAACAAAGCTTGAACAGAAGTTGTAATAAGAAATAGTACAGACATAATTCAACACAGCGCTGAATTAAATCATCACACTGATGTTAGTTCAACTAGTGAATATTTGTTGGGTGATTCCCATATTTTTCCAATCGCATGATATTTTGTGAAATTTATAAAAGTCTACGTATACTTCATAGGGGGGGGGGGGGGGAGTTTCGGAAAAGTCTACGAAAGTCCCGAAAAACTTTTTTTTTCTCCCTGAAATGGAACTTTTTAGTTGGAAAACCATCGATTATTTACTACGAACCCTATTAAATGAGATTCCTGATTTTTCTTCAATCATCTTATAAAAATTAAGGGGGAATCGATTATTACCAAGTTATAGTCCTTATAACTTATTTATTGGAGCTCAAGCATCAAAGAGTATAACAAAGCCGAACTCGATAAATTTATGTAATCCTTTGAAAATAGCTAAGAAAGGATGGAGATTATGCATCACATCGTAATCCTATGCACATATACACCAAATTATTTCCTAACACAAGCCAAAATTGAAACTTGTTATGTGAATGAAAAATTACAAAATAAAATCATAGAATCATAATCATGAAATTATCCAAAAAAGAACTTTTAGAATTTTATTTTATTAAAATATACAAAAATTCTGAAACTGAATTCCGTCTGAAAACGGCATTGTAAAAAGCAACAATTTATATATTCAAGTATAAACACAATTCCTCCATTGGGCCGGAAAACATAGATAACAATTTCGCTGATCCAATGTCCTCATAGGCACTATATATACTTCGCTTTGCTGTTGCGATAAGCTAAAACCCTAACACTAGGTGAGATCCTGCCATCTAGCGTTGACTAGACTTCACCCTGACTAGTGCCTTCATCGTCAGTTCCCTTACGGCTATTTACGACCACTTTTCGACATTGGGCATGGTAAAGCAAATCGAAAGCAAGCTAATCAGTAATCTACATTTACATCCTCCTGTGTAGAAACAAAAGTTCAGCGCTTATTTGGGGGATGGTGGTAGGAAATGCACACTTATAATATTATTCGATATATTTTGTCATTGCTGCTTTTATCAAAATTCGCATATAAAGACTTTAAAAAAAGATTATTGATTTTTCCTTTGAAAGCGTACAATGAATTACAAGAAAATTATTAAGCTCTTTCAATGGAATGTCTTCGTCTGTCATATTCCACTTAATTCCACCACGATACTGTATGTGCCTTGACTTTCCTGTCATTATTAGGTGAAAGGATTCAGGGAGAACATTTTTTGGTTTTAAACTAAAAAGAACACTGGATTTTGATCAGAAATTTTAACCGACGTATTTATAACCGTCTAGTGCTTTAACAAAGCGGATCATATCAGCTGGGGCGGCATTCCCCGTTAAAAAAAGCCAATGTAGTAAAGAACAGCCCAACATGCACCCCTTAAGCTTTTTTGAAGTTTCGACCAATATATTTTATTTGTTATTATTCATGACTAACGAGACTTTCAGCCCATGTCTGGCTGGTATCGGAATTTTCCCCAATATAAACCTTTTTTTAACGAACAGAGGAAAATTCACAAAACTATCTACGTTTCACAATGATCTCCTATTCAAAACAACATCCCAACAAACATTGCAAGTGGTTAAAATGTTTATTCAGCCGAAAATAGTCATCTTCAGCTGGAAAACTAGCTTATTCAGTCAAAATTGTCTGTGTTAAGAATGGGCCTGTGAAACGACGCAATTAGTTTTTTTTTAAATTTAAAAAAACATGTTGATTTTCAATATCTATTTAAAAGGTTTTCAATTATTAAACTTGTGAACCCCAAAAAACGAATTAAAAGGTTTTTATGCATTTAATTCTTCGGCAGATATCTCACTGTTCGACAGCTTGGCCATTAGTGAAAACCAGTTAGGGCTATTCAATACGTGAAAATATTAAAGTTTTTCGAAATTAATTTAAAATAGTTCCCATGCTTATACTCATGAAGTTTTGAATTCAAGCTTAGTTTTTATAATAGATTCAAGATATGTAATAATCTGAATACCCCAAATTGAACAACAGAATAATCCCATGCACAATCCCATCCCTTTCAAGAACTTAGGAGCTAAGGTTGATTTCGGAACTTTTTTTTAACTAATTTTATTTGCTAATTATCTAATACATGCATTCATCTCTTATACTAGGTGTTCCGTGTTTTCCTAACACTATCATCCTTATTTGCTATGTTACATTTTGTTATTGTTAATACATTTCAATTGCCTCAACTGAACCATATAGGAATTACAATGTTTTCAACTTAAACTTAACCTAATTTATACTAAGGGTACAAGGAATCAATCGTTGCAATAGAAGATTGCAACGATTTTTGTCTAAAATAGGAAATTATTTTGTTGGACATTTGTTGCAATGTCTCAAAATTAGAAATTCTATGAAGTTCATTGGTACTACACCACGGAGGCAACTTTAGAATCATTTTCAAAATTTTATTTTGAATCCTCTGAAGTGCCTTCTTTCTGGTATTGCAGCAACTAGTCCATATTGGCATAGCACACAACATGGCAGGTCTGAAAATTTGTTTATAAATCAAAAGTTTGTTCTTAAAACAAATTTTCTGTTTATAAGTGGCCACTTAATATATTTGTTACATTTGGCTTGAAGGCCTCCAATGTGATTTTTAAAAGTTAATTTTTTGGTCCAGCAGAAGTCCCAAATATTTGGTTTCGTTTGACCAATTAATTGGAATCCCATTCATAGTGACAATATGTCTGCTAGAAGGTTTCAAATAAGAAGCTCTCGGCTTATGTGGGAAAATTATAAGCTGAGTTTTGGAAGCATTCGGGGAAATTTTCCATTTCAGCAAGTAAGTGGAGAAAATATCCAAACTTTTTTGCAATCTACTACAAATGACTCGAAGGCTTCGTCCTTTGGCTGAAAGGCCCGTGTCATCTGCAATAATGATAATGATTTTTGACACCTTTGGTGGTAAAACAAGTAGGTCAGAAGTAAAAATATTATACAATATGGGCCCCAGTATGCTGCCTTGGGGAACACCAGCTCTTACAGGTAATCTATCAGATTTAGAATTCTGATAGTTTACCTGCAGTGAGCGATCTGATAAATAATGTTGGATCAGTTTAATAATGTACAGAGGAAAATTAAAACTCATCAATTTTACAATCAAACCTTCATGCCAAAAACTAACAAATGCTTTCTCTATATCAAGAAGAGCAACTCCAGTCGAATATCCTTCATATTTGTTGAGTCTAATTAAATTCGTAACTGTTAATAATATAACAATTTATTACAATAATAACAATTCTTTGAGTAAATTTGATACCAACCTGAACAGCTTCACTTTTGGTATTTGCTTTGAACATTGCATCAATCATGTGATGCAATTGTTCATTTAGAAAAACAAAGTCGGAAGCAGACATCCTACCTGAGTCGTCAGAATGAACGTTATTTTCCGTTTAAGAATGGGTATGAAAATCATTCATCGTCGGGAAATTTTTAGAAATGAAATTTTGCCTGCATGGAGCGATGCTTGCATAAGTAGGCATGTTAGAAAAATTAGAATTCGACGAATTGTTCGTTACCCGGTAAGAGGTAGGAGCAAAATTTGTTCGTTGATTGTGGTGGGTATGAATTGCTCGACCTTCAAGTGATAGCGGATTTTGAGCGTTTGAAATATGTTTACCCGTCAAATCTGGGATCATAATAGAAATTCCCTTCATCAGTTTTTTATATATACTGAAATTCAAAACTTTTTTGCGTTAAGGGCATTTCCCAGAAATTGGATTTGCGATTGTTCCCACAATTGTTACATTTAAATTTATTGGAATCTTCACTTACAGGACAGGCGTCCTTGCCGTGAGAGGTTCCACCAAAAATCATGTAGTTAGCATCCATGTGGCAATGTTTAGTTCCGTGACTCCACCTTTGGCACTTACGGCACTGGGTGGGGTTTTGGAAATTTCCCCCAGGCCTGTGGAAATGTTCCCATGTAACACGGACATGGGACATAATGCAAACCTTTTCCAATTTTTTCATATTATTTAGTTCACTTTTGTCAAAGTGAACTAAATATTTTTTTTGAGAAATACCCCTCTGGGAAGTACCAGAGCGAAATTACTTTTCACCTTAATTACTTGGACTGGTAATTGGACAAGTAATTGAGAAATTTCAATTTTAATCTCATCCAGTGATTTATCATTACTGGGGAGACCTTTCAAGACGACTTTGAACAATCGCTCAGTTTTGTCGTCGTATGTGAAAAATATATGCCACTTCTCAGTTAAATACTTAAGAAGACGTTTGCGATCGTCAAAGGATCCCGGAAAACGCGACAGTCACCCTTCCTGGCAATCTGAAACGAAACCTTTATCCCCTGAAGGTTACTAAAAATCTCATTCCTGAAGCCAGAAAACTCGGCAACAGATACCATAATTGGCGGAATCCTTTTCTTTTTCACATGGATCGAACCAGGTAGGTAGATTCGATTTGCTCAATTTCATCATGAATCAAATCGAAAATCAATTCAATAGGAGAAGAATTATTTTCAATGTTAGAGTTAGAAGGAATATCTGAAGTCTCCAGCTTCCTTATATTTTTCCGCGCTTTAGCAGGACGGTCTTAGTTTCTTAGTTTCTGAGAATTCATAGACTCAAAAAGCTCTTATTTTTATTAATGCTCATTGCTGAGCGTGGAGATGTTACTTTCTAAGAGGTTTTTTCCCAGAACGGTGTCCTTGCAGGATTACCACCGCTTGTCGGAATTTTACTTCCACAAACTGGTCGTAAAAACGTAAAACGTTGGACCAGTTGAAATGCCTGTCATAAGACGAGTATAGTACTATTCCATTTCACTCCACCACGTTGTGTTTTTTTCCAGATACGTATTTCGACCTCAACTGTGGTAGTATCCAGTATATCGTACTTCACAAGAGTTATGCTAAGTAAAAATACGTATATGTAAAAGTTACATCGTGTTGGAGTTAAATAAAATAGTACTAAACTCGTCTTGTGTTAGGTGACAGGTGAAGACATTCCACTAAAAAAGCTTAATAATTTTCCGAAATTATCAAATAAGGAAAACTAAATCATTCATATCCAAAAATCAAGTGTCAATTTAATTCGGCGTAAAAACATAACAAATTTTAAAAATTCTACAATTCAAGCTCTATCTGGTAAAAGGGCGAATGTCGCAAGAGAGGATTCTCTTCGTCGACTTCCCCTATTTTAAATAAAAGTGACAAGCAGAGGATTTCATCGCGGTTTATCACCTCAGAATGCAAGTTTTCATTGTTTTCTTTCGCTCTGAGGGGAAAAACCGTAACGAAATCATCTGCTTGTCACTTTAATTTAAAAGAGGGGAAGTCGGCGAAGAGAATTCTCTCTTGCGACATTCGCCCTTATTCCAGATAGAGCTTGAATTATCATATTTTGAGTTCCGCCATTAAAAAATCCAAAACAATTATCTTTTAATATTCATGCATGATTGCACTATATTCCTCAGTGCACCAAATTATTTTAATATGTAGTTTACGTCGAGTGGTCGTGTCTTGTGCATAAACCTTCTGTTTTTTTTAATCTTAAAATTTGACCTTGAATTTTTTTTATATTTTTTATTACTGCATACTTTATAGAGTAATTTAGATTGAAGAGCATTTTTGGTTCTTTTCACCATACATCTCATTCAGCTGGTGGGCTGCAAACCGGGAGAAAAGAGCAAACCAGAAATAAAAATTGAGTTTTCCACAACACATAGGCAAGCTCAATGCGAAATCAACCGGTTTCCTTGGTGTTCACCGGTATAAACAAATCCCGTATCGCCCAGCGTTGGTACTTCTGTTAGCTGCATTCGTTCGATGAAATGTGGGTAAATACGTAGCTAGCCATTAATCAAAAGGAGGTCGTTTGGGCATTCGCCGGTAAAGATTTCCTTCAAGCAGAAGCTTTTTCGCAAACAATCAAAACAAATGCCTATACTGCATGACCGGAAAAGCTGCCGTGTCGGGGAGAGCGAGCTTGAGTGTCAAAATTCCATTATTAATTCAACGGTTGACGCTTTTTCTCTCGTCTGATACTAATTTGATAACGCCAAATTTGCTCGGTTCGTGCAGCGGTCGGTGGCTTCTATTATTCAGCATAACATTTATGGAGTGAGGAATTTGGGACGATCGATCGATTGATTGACCCACGTTGGGAAGCTCGTGTAGGGAGATTCTAGCTCATGATTGAGAATTCCAATTTATTGCATGGGCTAGACAACGTGTTAGAAAAACAGTAACACATGTTTGTTGCCAAACATTGTTCACAATGCAAGTAAATATGCATTCTTTTTTCATAAAACTTGATGCAATCAATTTAACGAATTGTTTAGATACTGTCAGCTGCCATGACGTGGAACTTGACGTTAAGTGACTACACTATGTAGATTTTATCACCTCGTCAGAAGCCTACGCACGGTCCTTGTTCGCACTATCCAAAGGTATCAACTCATTAATAATTAGCTAACCTCTCAGCTCGTTCTCTTATACTCTTTCCTCTGCTGGGTTTTCCTCTTCTGAATCATTCACCTCTCATCTACTAAGTACATATCACCCTACATAATCGAGGTTCTCAAACGACTAGGAAGACAATTTTCTTGTCAAAATGATGTATAAACCGGTTATTATAACATTGCAAGGATAGTGTCCAGGTCAAAATACATTTTCCCAACACATGAACAAATATTTAAAATAATAACTTCTTGATGAACTTAATAAAGTCATTCCGATATTCATTATATATAATTTGCAATTTTACCTTGTTTTTTGCTTTCTTTGTCAAATAATCGATTTAGAAACTATCACTGATTCAGTTTAAACAAGATCCAAACCTTCAGACTCAAAATATACATCAGTTTTGGAACTGCACATTGCCGCTAGATGAAATTGATCCATATGAATGTTTTAAATCGTGTAGTTTTTGGCTCTATCATGACAATGATATCAGGTTTAATGAAAAAATATCCATATGTCCGAATATGTAATATATATGGCAATGAAGCTAATACAAGATACAGTACCAGCATGCATTGGTGCTAACCTTAAACCTATAGAATTATATTTAAAGAGAATGTTCTTCATCTTTTTATTTATCCTGGGAATTTGCAAACCTATTACTCATGGAACTTTCTTATATGTAGTTGGCCGGCTTCAACCCGACTGTATTCTAGATGTACTTCTACAGCGGTTAATTAAAAACTTGCTATGCCAAAAAAAGCATAAATTGTGTCCATAGATTCCATCACATTATGTGTTTATGCATACCATCCCATTATTCGCCACAATATGGGGAATATAGTGAACCTGGAATTCTATTGACAATTACGAGTTACAATGTAACATTTAATCGAATCAGCTTCACTCCACCGCACAATCTAACCCCGCATTACAGAGCCATGTAATTTTGAGTCAAATTGCATAAGTGTTAGGGAACCTCTGCTACATTTCCTCCATAGAATGGTTCACTACCAACCAAAGGCGCTCTTTTCGTGTTCAAACCATTCGCCAACACTCGCTCTCGTCGCCAGGATCAGTTAGTGTTGTGCCTTAGTCGAGGAAGCAAATCCGTCGGAATTTCGTTTAAGGATTCCAATTTTCCTAGCTTCCCTGTCTCTTAACTTGGTGTATTTTACATCCGACCAGAACGGAATATGAGTGAAAAAGAAGCGTGGTTTAAAAATTCTTCAACTGGAGACTTCAAGTGAAAGTGCTTCGCTTAGTAAAACCAGTGCCCATTGTCGCACTTCTTAACTACCTCAATCTACAAGAAGGAATTCAGCACACATTTTTACTCACATTACGACCTAAACTATCGGATATCGTCTTTTATATTTCAAAATGAGACCAGCCAATAGGTTCAACCATAGAATCACACTGAAGGTAAATCTTTCCATTTAGGTATGCTAAAAGAGTGCTTGACCAATCGATGGCAGTCAACGATTCTCCGGTTCGAAACACATCGCGGGGGCAGTGCCGACACTACTCAGGGTCCGCATTAGAAATTAATTCTCCCAAATACCGTGCAGTGAAGCGCCTTGAATGTTGCTCTATGCTGAGAAGTACCATGGGTGGGGTTAAAGAATCGAGGTCAGCACAATAATAGTTACAATCGCAATGGCAGTAAAGACTGCACGATTCCGCATATCTACTGATAGGACGACAGCTATTGAGGCAAATGAAAAAATTCACCTTCAAGTTCTGTTTTAACTATCTGCCTCGTAAAGTGCTAACGAGTTATGGCAAAATTATATCTTCAGTTTTTGGGTCTGTGCCGAGAGTGGAAGCATACCGAGAACACCAGTCGTTACCCTATGAAGAAAAAAAAAAAGATTAATACCATGACTTTGTGAAAATGTGAAAAAAAAGCTGCGTGCAATTTTGGCATTTTGTTACATGCTCGTGCAGAACCAATTGAAAGTTCAAACACCTATATGAAAGCGATATCGATTCAAGCCCCATCATTTATATTTGAATGAAAAAGGAAAGTCTATTCGTGTCCTTCAATTAGGTGTCCAACTCTATCAGAATCATGAATAACCTAATTGGGACATTGCGGGTCAACGTTTCCCGAGTCTATTATTTGGCACGCTCGAATGGCACCTATGTACCTTTCCGAAGAAAAACGGAAAGCTTGTGGGCGAGAGTAGTAGTCATTCAACAAAGCTGATGTTTGTCCTTAATAATTAATCAGAGCTGATTGGAAATACAGAAAGGTGGGCCTTGACCTGCTGCATATTGATAGTCGAAACTCGAAAGGTAAGGTGTTTCCTTACTGCTGGAAAACAAAGTGTGTATGCATAGCCCTGGAAATTTATTTAATTCTTGCGATTCTTGACCAGACGCCGGAGGATATCTGAAACAATAATGTGTACTAACGGATGTCTTGTTGTTAAAGGCGTTGGTGTTAAACTCTTCACAAGTTTACTGAAATAACGAGCCTGCTACTTTTTTTAGCTTGTGAAGTTATTTATAGGATAAGGGCATTAGATTATTCGTTATATCCGAGTTGTTTGGAAGCACGTGACGCCCAGTATTAAACATATTTTTGTCCACTTTCCGTTGGTCGAAGTGGTGAATCGAGCGCAATTACAGCGCGTGGATGTTTGTGGAGGAGCGTGGTACATTGTAGGTTAATGCCGCTAGAGAATTTTTCCTCACCAAAACGTTAGATCATTCGTCGAAATGTGAAAAGTCTTCTTAATCTGCGTCAATATTTAGACACAAGGATAGTCGTGGGTAGACATAATGTCATTTTTGCTTTTGAAATGAGCATAAGCTGGAGCATTCTAGTCGTACAACTCGGAGCTGCTACTCCGTCATTGACTAGAATGATTTTATTGGGATAGGATGTGCTAGTTACAAAGGATATTTTATATGAATACACTTTGGTAAGCGATGCGAGGGATGAGAAATAGTTATAGCATTGAAAATATTCTACTCGCGCTCCTCCCTATCGAACCGGAGTGCTAACCTTAACACGACCAAACGCGCATTCAATATTTATTTACAAAGCAGAAATTATTTCGATTGATCGCGCACAAACATACACTTAATCTTCGCGACTGTTTTGCAGCTTAGGGGGAGGGGGTATATGGCAAATACCCACGGTTCATACAATTTTTTGAGAATTTATATGAGCAGTTGTCCACGCTGGGGGAGGAAGGGTATATTAAACTGACCAAAACCTGTCCACGTGGTATATGGACATGGTATATGAAAAACTGGTCCATATGGTATATGAAAAACTCGTTATCTATTTTTTTCTTCATTGGCTCTACATTAAGTCAGGGATTTTGCATTTATGTTAGGTTAGATAACTGGAAGTATTCTTGGTTAATTCGAGGCAAATGTTACGGTCAGGAGATAAAGGAATTCAAGGCTATTAAATTATAATTATGATGTTATTTTTATTAGTAGATTTGCGTGAGCATTTTCTTTCGCAAGACAAGAAAGGGCTGTTTAGTCGAATGCCACTAGGCCGAAAGTTGTTTGGCCGAATATTTATTTCATTTATTTAGTTAACATCTAAACAGATAACACTGAATCCACAATTTGACGCCACAATGCACGGTTCGAGGCCGCATCTCTCCATCCTCGAATACGCCCCACGCTCGCCAAGTCGTTCTGCACCTGGTCTGCCCATCTCGCTCGCTGCGCTCCACGCCGTCTCGTACCTGCCGGATCGGAAGCGAACACCATCTTTGCAGGGTTGCTGTCCGGCATTCTTGCAACATGTCCTGCCCATCGTACCCTTCCGGCTTTAGCTACCTTCTGGATACTGGGTTCGCCGTAGAGCTGGGCGAGCTCATGGGTCATTCTTCGCCGCCACACACCGTCTTCTTGCACACCGCCAAAGATGGTCCTAAGCACCCGTCTCTCGAATACGCCGAGTGCTTGCAAGTCCTCCTCGAGCATTGTCTATGTTTCATGTCCGTAGAGGACAACCGGTCTTATAAGCGTCTTGTACATGACACATTTGGTGCGGTGGCGAATCTTTTACGACCGCAGTTTCTTCTGAAGCCCGTAGTAGGCCCGACTTCCACAGATGATGCGCCTTCGTATTTCACGACTAACGTTGTTGTCAGCCGTTAGCAAGGATCCGAGGTAGACGAATTCCTCGACCACCTCGAAGGTATCCCCGTCTATCGTAACACTGCTTCCCAGGCGGGCCCTGTCGCGCTCGCTTCCACCCACAAGCATGTACTTTGTCTTTGACGCATTCACCACCAGTCCAACTTTTGTTGCTTCACGTTTCAGACGGGTGTACAGTTCTGCCACCTTTACAAATGTTCGGCCGACAATGTCCATGTCATCCGCGAAGCAAATAAATTGGCTGAATCTGTAGAAAATCGTACCCCGGCTGTTACACCCGGCTCTCCGCATGACACCTTCTAGCGCAATGTTGAACAACAGGCACGAAAGTCCATCACCTTGACTTAGTCCCCGGCGCGATTCGAACGAACTGGAGTGTTCGTCCGAAATCTTCACACAGTTTTGCACACCATCCACCGTTGCTTTGATCAGTCTGGTAAGCTTCCCAGGAAGCTGTTCTCGTCCATAATTTTCCATAGCTCTACGCGGTCTATACTGTCGTATGCCGCCTTGAAATCAACTAACAGATGGTGCGTTGGGACCTGGTATTCACGGCATTTTGAAGGATTTGCCGTACAGTAAAGATCTGGTCCGTTGTCGAGCGGCCGTCAACGAAGCCGGCTTGATAACTTCCCACGAACTCGTTCACCAATGGTGACAGACGACGGAAGATGATCTGGGATATCACTTTGTAGGCGGCATTAAGGATGGTGATCGCTCGAAAGTTCTCACACTCCAGTTTGTCGCCTTTCTTGTAGATGGGGCATATAACCCCTTTCTTCCACTCCTCCGGTAGTTGTTCGGTTTCCCAGATTCTGACTATCAGTTTGTGCAGGCAATTGGCCAGCTTATCCGGGCTCATCTTGATGAGCTCAGCTCCGATACCATCCTTACCAGCTGCTTTATTGGTCTTTAGCTGTTGAATGGCATCCTTAAATTCCCTCAAGGTGGGGGCTGGTTGGCTTCCATCGTCCGCTGAACTGACATAGTCATCTCCTCCGCTGCCTTGACTTTCACTGCCTGTATCTCTGCGCCATTCAGATGTTCCTCGTAGTGCTGCTTCCACCTTTCGATCACCACACGTTCGTCCGTCAAGATGCTCCCATCCTTATCCCGGCACATTTCGTCTCGCGGCACGAAGCCTTTGCGGGATGCGTTGAGCTTCTGATAGAACTTGCGTGTATCTTGAGAACGGCACAGCTGTTCCATCTCCTCGCACTCCGCTTCTTCCAGGCGGCGTTTCTTCTCCTGAAAAAGGCGGGTCTGCTGTCTCCGCTTCCGTCTATAACGTTCCACGTTCTGCCGGGTACCTTGCTGCAGCGCAACCGCCCGCGCTGCGTCCTTCTCCTCCAGAATCTGTCTGCACTCTTCGTCGAACCAATCGTTCCGTCGACTTCGACCCATATACCCGACGTTGTTCTCCGCTGCGTCGTTAATGGCTGCTTTGAATGTATTCCAGCAGTCCTTTAGAGGGGCCCATCGAGCTCACCCTCTTCCGGCAACGCTGCCTCGAGATGCTGCGCGTATGCAGTGGCGACATCAGGTTGCTTCAGTCGCTCTAGGTCGTACCGCGGCGGTCGTCGGTACCGAACATTGTTGATGACGGATAGTTTTGGGCGCAGTTTAACCATCACCAGATAGTGGTCAGAGTCGATGTTAGCGCCACGATATGTCCTGACGTCGATAATGTCGGAGAAGTGCCGCCCATCAATCAGAACGTGGTCGATTTGTGATTCTGTCTGCAGTGGTGATCTCCAGGTGTACCGATACGGGAGGCTGTGTTGGAAGTACGTGCTGCGAATGGCCATATTCTTGGAGGCGGCGAAATCAATTAGTCGTAGGCCGTTTTCGTTCGTCAGCCGGTGAGCGCTTAACTTTCCAATAGTCGGTCTAAACTCCTCCTCTTGGCCAACCTGAGCGTTCAAATCTCCTATGATGATTTTGACGTCGTGGCTTGGGCAGCTGTCGTACTCACGTTCCAGCTGCGCGTAGAATGCGTCCTTATCATCATCAGTGCTTCCGGAGTGTGGGCTATGGACGTTGATTATGCTGAAGTTGAAGAACCGGCCTTTGATCCTCAACCTGCACATTCTTTCATTGATCGGCCACCACCCGATCACGCGCCTTTGCATATCGCCCATCACTATGAAAGCTGTTCCCAGCTCGTGTGTGTTGATGCAGCTCTGGTAGATGGTATGATTACCTCTAAACGTTCGCACCATTGATCCCTTCCAACAAACCTCCTGCAGCGCTACGATGCCGAATCCACGGTCCTTGAGCACATCGGCGAGTATGCGTGTGCTCCCGATGAAGTTGAGAGATTTGCAGTTCCACGAACCGAGTTTCCAATCGCTAGTCTCTTTTCGTCGCAGTAGTCTTCGCCGATGGTTCCGGTCCGTACTCTCTTGTTGATTGTTCGTTGCTTATGATTTTTTAAAGGCTGGCTTGCAGGGCCTGACACCAAACCCCCTAAATTTCCGGAGGATTATTCCTCCTAATTTCCGGTGGACCATGGTGCACAGTTTCACTTAGAGTCCCTCGCTGGCACTCGGACGATGATCAGCCGCCCCTAACATGGAGAACAGACGCTGTTGTGAGCCGATCCTGACATGGAGAACAGACGCTCAATAAGATTTGCACCTCCGGAGAGGAGCAAACCCCCCCTTCCCTGTCAGCATACGACCATAGTTCCCACCGGGGTTGGTTACCCGATCTTCCCTAAGGTTGCTCGTATCCCGGCCGTATATCCCATTTGGCCGAAAGGGT